>NC_056743.1:82273109-82508109 GCF_019279795.1 Protopterus annectens
TGGTGTTTCTCTTCCTTTTGCTTTGTTTCCCAATTCTTTATAAAACTTTTTTGGGTCATCAATGATTTGCTTATTTTGTACTTTTCCTTAATATTTATTTGCATAATTTCTAAGTTTTTTTGCCTGTGCTGATATCGCTTTGCAATGGTGAAGGATAGATCCTGGTCTGTTCTGATAATGAGCATTGTTTTAATTATGCCTATCTTTCTAAGTACTTTTGTTGATCTGCTCCCACTTCTGTATTCTTCTAACAGTGATACTTCTTGTCTTTTGCTTTATAGTTTTCTCTTTTTGTTGCTTTCATGATGGCATTTCATTTCTTCCCTTCCTTTCCTTATTGCTCTGTTTTTGTGGTAAGAATTTATCTGTTATTAATTTAGCTGCACAGTAATATATCCTATTTACTTGTTATATAACATGAAATTCTGTTAATAATCTTGATTATTGTGTTCATTTGTTTTATCAGACTTCTAACAGTTTGGGTCTTATTGTCTTTCTGTAATCCATTTCTTTCATCAATCTTAATTGTTCTCCGTTTCCTGTAGGCATTCTACAGAAAGCTCCAGAACATCTCCCTGTGACATATTCTGTTTAGGAGCATCCTCTGTCATCTGTTCCTATTTAGTGTGAGAACTCACTGGCATATCACTCCACAACACTGACTGCTTCACAGATGGCACTGTTTTCTGTTCCTTACCCTTGCTCAGCAACTCCAGCTGAACTTTTATACTGGTTTCCTGCTGAAGGCTACAGGGTGTCTTCATCTGGCAAGTAATCAGATGCTTCCTGTTCCACCTGTTTCTCCTTAATTTGAGGAATCATTGTTCCATGATGCTGTGATGCTACCAGAGTTGGATTTTCTAATGTCCATATTTCTTTTTCAGCTGTCTCTTGCTTCACATGTCTTTTTTACTTTGGGGACTCATTGTTCCATCATGTTGTGACATAACCGTTAGACTTTCTACACTAAATCCTTCACTACTCAGGTATTCCCTAACTTCAGCTTCTATTTGTTTAACTTCTCCTATAATGATCTTCTGTTCTATGTCCCCCCCTTTGTCATCTTATTTTTTTGTATTTTTAAATGTTCCATATCTGGGTGCATTTGCCTGTATTTCAAATATCTTTGGAGCTGCTTTTTTGTATTAATTAGTTTAGCTTTCTCCTTTGCGTAAATATTGCATCATATCAGATCTCTCTTTCTTTCCCATGTCCATTTTTCTTTTTTATACCTTTCAAAAAGCTCTATATTTTGTTACTTATATTTTCACACTTCCTCTGTCGCTTCTTTTTCCAAAAAGCCCAATGTTTTTTGGTCTATATAAAGTTTTTTATGAATCTGTTTTACTAATGAACACAAATTTGCATCTGAAACTTTTTACAGTTTTTCTTGTGCAAGTATTTTTATTTCCTGTCATTTCTCTTAATCTTTTTTGAATATCTTCTATCTGGAACATCTGAGCTTCTTGCATCATGTCTTCCTTATCCTCGACAGTCCACTCTGTCATTTTTATGGCTCTTTTTGGCCTGTCAGTTTTTGTGTTTTTTGTTGCGTACTACTTTCTTCCTTCTACAATAAGGGGGCCATCCTCCCTGAGCCTGACCTAACACCATTGTAGGAATGGTTCTGTGTCTTGAGGATTCTACTCTGTCATTATTTATATTCCTGGTACCAATGCACATAACAGAATTGGACATTTTTGTTATATAACATGAAATTCTGTTAATAATCTTGATGATTGTGTTCATTTGTTTTATCAGACTTCTAACAGTTTGGGTCTTATTGTCTTTCTGTAATCCATTTCTTTCATCAATCTTAATCATTCTCCGTTTCCTGTAGGCATTCTACAGAAAGCTCCAGAACATCTCCCTGTGACATATTCTGTTTAGGAGCATCCTCTGTCATCTGTTCCTCTTTAGTATGAGAACTCACTGGGACTTGTGCACCCAGCTATCTTTTTTACTTTTTAACCTATTTTTGTCTATAATATTTGCTATATACACATCAGTGTCATCTTGGTGATATTTTGAAAAAAAAAAAACAGGATCCACCTCATGAAGATACCCACCAAATCTTGAGGATAAATTCTATTTCAGCAATACTACTCTCACTTGTTTGCTAATTGTATCATCCCTGCATTCAGATTCTATTGGTCAATGTGGAGTAATGCATGTTCAGGAATATTTTTTTTTCTTAAGGGGAAGAGATAAAGATACTGGATATGAAGGCGATAGAACCTGGAAGACTTATGACATATAAGAAAAAAGGAAAGCTGTATAAGAACAATTGTAGCTTATGCATACACCAGTATTAAACAGAGTAGGAATCTGAAGATTATGAAAAAGAAAATGTTCTATATTTTTATACAACATAGAGATGATAAAGCTGTCCTCAGTAAAATAAAAGGATGGTTGTCAAATGAAGGAACGAGGGATGGATACAGGATTAAACAAGGCTGGCTTAGAAAAATCAACATTTTTTTCTTGAAATAATGGAAATCTAAATTGTTTTATTCCTATGTATATTATATGTTAATGTTTAGAAAATAACGGAAAGAAATGATAAGATATATATGAATATTAAAGCATAAATAATGCAAAATATAAATAAAGCAGCCCTTACTTTTCTTTCTTTTCAAAAAGTGTTATGAGATCCTTTACATCCACCAGGGTACCACCAACTAAATCAGGTTGGACCTCTATTTAACATCTCTAAGGCTGGCTTAGAAAAATCAACATTTTTTTCTTGAAATAATGGAAATCTAAATTGTTTTATTCCTATGTATATTATATGTTAATGTTTAGAAAATAACGGAAAGAAATGATAAGATATATATGAATATTAAAGCATAAATAATGTAAAATATAAATAAAGCAGCACTTACTTTTCTTTCTTTTCAAAAAGTGTTATGAGATCCTTTACATCCACCAGGGTACCACCAACTAAATCAGGTTGGACCTCTATTTAACATCTCGTCTGATGAATGACATACCCAGGAGTCCAGCACTCATACTGATGCTAGTCCTTGGCCATTTGCATCCCATACAGCTCTATGTTCAGCAACTGTGGTGTAAGAATGAACAGCCTCCTCTCTTTACTTTAAATGCTTTATATTTTAGACTGATGTCTCCTTCTGCATCTGTACATACTACTATATTTGTATATGGTATGTGGTGCTTCATCTAAGACTCATTTAGTCTAAAGTGAAAAATACCAAAAATTTTGAACTAAGATTTATTTAGTCAAAACATGCTTGGAATAATTACTTCTGATAGTGAACTATAGTGAGTTATAGAGAATTAAATATGGTACGGTTTAGGATTGCATTGAGCTAAAAATTACTGGACAAGCTAGTGTTGTGCACCATTTGTACATTGCTAATACCCAGTCACATGTTTCTTGCATCAGCAGTGCTTGACTGTGTGTTATTTTATAATTTTGTCTTCAATTGTGCAACCCTGTATTTGGCATTTTTCATTAAGGTGGTGTTATAAAAAAGAAGCATTTAAAGAGTATTTGTTGCATATGAAGTATTAGATGTAATGTGATATGACTGTGTTTTAGATAAAATTTTAAATGTTTTTGATGAGATGAAAAGCTTCTTAGATGCAGTACATCCACGTGCATATATGTTTATATATATATATATATATATATATATATATATATATATATATATGGGTTCCATTCAAGTGATTGAAGTTTCAGAACTTGAAATTTCATATGTCCGAAACCATATGATTGAAGTTTTAAAACTTTGAACACTTGAACGAAGATCTCCATACAGCACAGAACAGAAATATTCCCTTTTTCATGCTGTAGTGTGATCTTGGAGTTGGTATATTTTAATAGCAGGGGGTGTGGGGGGTGCAAAGGGGCTTGCACCCTGCATAAATCTGTCTTAATTTGTTTTTTTTTTTGTTTTTTTTTTTTTTTGAATGTTCAGAGTTTCAAAATTTTGATCATATGGTCCCGGCCATATGAGATTTGAAGTTTTGAAATTTCAGTCATTCAAAGTAGACCCATATATGTACATATATATATATATATATATATATATATATATATATATATATATATATATATATATATATATATTATATACATATGTGTATATATATATATATATATATATATATATATATGTGTGTTTATATATATATATATATATATATATATATATATATATATATATATGGGTCTACTGCTTTTCATCGAATACCACGTATTCAAAAAAGAGCAGTAGACCTCTCAGTTATGCGAAAGTGCACTTTCATGAACTCAGCTTAAATGAAGAGCTCACACCACAGTGGAGGACAGCAGGAAAACATGCTATGTCCTCCACTGTGGTGTGGCAGTTACGGACCTTAGGGTTAGGGCACGGGTCATGGTAAGGGGATAGCTAGTAGGTCTATCCCCTTACCATGACCTGTGCCCTAAGGTCGTATTTCGCACCACAGTGGAGGATAACCTGTCCTCCACTGTGGTATGGTAGTCACGGACCTTAGGGTTAGGGCATGGGTCATGGTAAAGGGATAGCCCTACTAGCTATCCCCTTACCATGACTCACGCCCTAACCTAAGGTCTGTAACTACTGCACTAAAGTCAGTAGCAGCCCATTCGCTGAAGCGGGTTTTGTGAAAGTGCACTTTCGCGTAACCCAGGGTCTACTGTGTGAGTTCGAAGAAGTGTATTTTCGAACTTATATAGCAGACCCATATATATATATATATATATATATATATATATATATATATATATATACACATACACACACACACATATATTTAAAGATATAAAAATAGATATATGGCTATTACTGATATTATTCAGATGTTCCACATTTAATTATTTTGCTGTGACTAACAGTCTTATTGTAACTTATATGCATATTTGCAGTTTTTCCCTAAATGCTCTGAAGAAATAATAAACCTAATCTGCCAGTACATCTTCTTTCATTTAGTCTTTGCTACTGACAGTTGTTTTGTTCGCTGTTATTGAGGTCTAACTCACTGACCATCCATGTAGGCTGTTGTTGCATCATTGTGGACATGATTCTTACCGGGCTATTCCTGCTGCACTCTCTTTCTCCACCAAAACCTTTCCTGCAGCTGTATTATCTCCCACTGAGACTATCCTGCTAGAATCTGTTGCTAGTCTAACTTTTACGAGTACATCTTAAAACTCTGCCAACCTTGTTGTGAGCATCTTCTTTTAAATTATCAGCTCTGCAAACCTAATACCTTTTCTCCACTTGTTCTGCTATAATACATTTTTTTTACCTTTTTTTTTGTTGTAACCTGTAGTTTGTCAGTTGCTGAGGCCAGCCTCCTAGGGAGTCTTAGACTTGTTCCAGATCCCCAAGCAAGTCTGAAAATGTTGTGCACCTAAATAAAAACATCTGGAACTGTTTTTATGTGTAATGAGACTAAATGTAGAAGGATAACAACCAGAGGATATTTATTTATCTTAGTAAGCAAAATACAGTTTTTTTCCAATGCATATATGTTGCAGTGTGTATCTGTTTTTTTTATTTAAGTCATACTATTTTTATATCTAGGAAAGGCTCAATGAATTGTATGTGCTTTAAAGGACGACCATTAGGTCAGGGTCAGAGACATTTTGACAGCTTTTATTTTTGTCAGCTATTCCTTTCTGTATATTTAATGTGTCCCCTGCTACTTCATGTTGTCTGCAGCTACAAACCATTTCCCTGATTCCATACTGTTTCTCTTTTCCCATTTTCTTTCATGGAATACATCTCTTATGAGCACACCTTCCAATGCAGGACTTCTGGCTTCATTTACTACTCCCTGTATCCCTGGCTGATGCCTGATAAAGTTATCACTTTTTGGTCATATGTAAAACACTAACACCGTAGGCCTCTTCTTTGTTGTGTTCAACGGTGATAGACTAGCTTGTCTATTAGTCTGTGAAAAAAGGCTTGTACTACATATCCTTAAACTCATGCCTCAGAAAGCTGCAGTCACTTGTACCCCCCCCCACAACATTTTACATCACTTCTACCATACCATACACAAAGGACCTAACCTTTTTCTTCATCTCAAATCATGTTCCATTGTATACTTTGTATTACTCTCTGCTGCTTTCCATGCCTTATTATGGCTGTCTTTCTTATCACACTCTACCTCCTCCTACTCCTATCCCCCCTGTCAAATAAGCAACAAAATGTAGTACATTAAGTGATTCAGTGTCATTTATCAGAAATGGAAATATAAAGCCTGTCTTGCAACAAATGTACATTTCTGAAGAAGCAATTTTCCTATGACCTTGAAATACCTGAGTCACTATACCAGTAATGAATGGGCCAATTCCTGAAGTAAAGGCCTATACCTTCTATGTGGCCTCATCTAATTACTAAAGGGTTTGCATCTAGAAATAAAGAGGTAATAGTGCCCCTCTACTAGTCACTCATTAGATCCATAGGGTTGCCACCTTTTCAGCGGGCCAAAGTGGGACGTGGGGGTGTGGTCAATATGACAATGGTCACACCCTCTACCATGACGTCACCACAGGAGTGGTGAAGGAGATGCTGTTATGGGTACGACGGATGGTTGCTGGAGTGGCTAGCTAGCTTCCTAGCTGGATGCTGGAGTGGCTGGTTGGCTGGCTGCTGGAGTGGCTAGCTGGCCAGCTGTTGGAGTGGCTAGCTGACTGGCTGGCCAGCTGCTGGAGTGGCTAGTTGGTTGGTAGGAGTAGCAGCTGGATGGATGAATGACTGGATGGATGGCTGGCTGCATGAATGGATGGATGGATGGCTGGCTGGCTGGATGAATGGATAGATGGCTGGATGGATGGCTAGATGGCTGGCTGGATGGATGGATGGATGGATGGATGGATGGATGGATGGATGGATGGATGGATGGATGGATGGATGGCTAGCTGAATGGATGGATGGCTGGCTGGCTGCATGAATGGATGGCTAGCTGCATGAATGGATGGCTGGCTGGTTGAATGAATGGATGGCTGGCTGGATGAATGGATGGATGGCTGGATGAATGGATGGATGGATGAATGACTGGATGGATGGCTGGCTGCATGAATGGATGGATGGATGGCTGGCTGGATGGCTGGCTGGCTGGCTGCATGAATGGATGGCTAGCTGTATGAATGGATGGCTGGCTGGTTGAATGAATGGATGGCTGGCTGGATGAATGGATGGATGGCTGACTGGCTGGATGAATGGATGGATGGCTGACTGGCTGGCTCATTAGAAACCAAAATCTCGTCTTTTTTCTTTTTTTTTTTTTAGCGGCTGTAGAAGCACTTAAAACAAAGTGCTCCTACAGTCGTGATCTTTGCAGGGCTCTTCCTGCCCCAATCCCCACCCCTTTCATGAGTTGCAGCCAATTGCTGCACGAATTACAGCACCCGGACATAACAGGCAGCAGCTTTGCCTGCAGGTCCGGGTTGGTGACGTAAGTGAATTGCCGTGGAAAAGCCGGAAGTAATTGCGGCTTTTCCACTGCAGTTCAGTGCGATTGAAAAGTGGGACTTTTCAAGTCCCACTACTTTCCACAGTGGGCAACGGGATGAAGCAGCTCAACCCATGAGTGTCCCGCTGACAACGGGATGGGTGGCAACCTTATAGAGCCATCATAGAGTATAATGCCCCATTTGGGATGTACCTCACAAGACACTTCCAGCAGCTGGAAAGACCACAAAAGTACCTCACCAAGAGGATTACTGGTCTCAAACATATGTCTTTTGCAGCCCGAATGAAAAAACTCCAGCTGTACTCAATGGCATATCGCTTACTCAGAGGTGATCTCTGCCTGACTTACAAAGCCATGTCCAACTCAGAATTGATGGGCATGCTCCACCTAAAGAAATCCAAGTCACTGCGAGTCATGTGCTCTAGTGAGCTAAACCTTGCCACAACAATAAATAGAACATGCTGGAGGGATAGATTCCTGTCACAGAGACTCCCCATGCTTTGGAACAAAATTCCAAATTACATCAGGAAGAGCCCCTCCCTAACACTCTTCAAGAGAAACCTTGACGAGTGGATGGGTAAGAGAAAATACACACCTGGGACCACTTCATTGGCTCTGCTTGATAGAGGATCAGTTAATTAATCAATTGGGTGACGAAAGCCGACACACTCTGGCTAGGCTTATAAATGCCCTCAGGCAGATGGCCTAGTACCTACCTATGAACCTATACCTCATCACTATACTTACTATTGTATTCTCACCTATGCCTAATAATAACACTCATCATGAAAACTGTCCTTGTTCAGGAATCCCA
Organism: Protopterus annectens; assembly: GCF_019279795.1. Lineage (NCBI taxonomy): Eukaryota > Metazoa > Chordata > Ceratodontiformes > Protopteridae > Protopterus > Protopterus annectens. The sequence continues at coordinate 82,281,382 of NC_056743.1, forward strand.
TAAAAGTCACCCATACAAATTGGTCATTATCAAACATGCTCAGTCTTGTATCTAGTTTCACCTAGATTCCATAAACCAGAATTTTATAAAAACATAAGTTAACTGGAGTTTTAGACTTTTTAGTATTATTCTAAGATCCTTATGCTCAATGAAACTTGGCTAAGCCTGTCTATTTCTGTGCCACTTTCTTTGGATACAGACTGCCACTACTTATTTCTGGTTCACGTTAGGTGATTAATTACTACTCATAATGAAAGACACTATGATAGTCACCATCATATGCATCTGACAGATCCTGCATGACAATTACCCCATATGGCTTAGCTGTCACACAAAGAACTATATTGCTGCAGCATAGGCCTCACATAATTCCTCCAATGAATTTGAGGATTTGCCTGATTTGTTACATAGATGAACAAATAAAATCACTTAAAACTTGCTTGGAGAAAAAATCTGTATCATATCATCTGTTTTCCCTCTTTTGTTTATCACTCTACCAAAAATGTATCATTACCACCAGTGAAGAGATATTTAAAAACACGATGATGACTAAACACTCTAAATAACCAGCGGACCCTAATGGCAATGTGGTTGTGAAATGAGTCAATTTCCTGCCAGTTTCTTTTGTTGCTCAAAACATTTTCTCTTTTTCTCAGCTATGGATATTACCTAGCCTTTGGACAATGATACCAAGGGCAACGTCCAGAACAAAATATTTTCCTTATTACACTCTGGTGTATAAATATACGTGTCTTTGGATTCCAAAACCACAAAATCCAAATTTAAACTTCTACAGAATGTCTGTAACAGAAAAGTTCTGGCCATTATTAATGGGTCCAGGCCGCTACCTTCTCAAGTTATTTAAGTTGATGGTCCGTTACATGCTTAATCAAGCCACTTGAATGGACCTGAAATACCTCTTTATGCAATTTAGGATGTTAAAACAATAAGGGTATTGTCCATGAAAATGTTTTTTATCATACCTCACCTACAGGGTCTGAGTGTCAGTAATGATGAGCCTTTAACCAATTTCTTCCATTTTGTTCTTGTCCATGCAGATATGGCCTTAACAAACACATATTTAGACCCATCTTCTACCTTTGATTTCACATTCTGTCTGATTTGGTCACCAATGTACTTCTGTTACATAACTGACATAACTGGTATCGAGATGCTACCTTAAAAAAATACAAAAACGGAAGCATAGGCTTTAACTCCCTTCCCCCTCACACTTATTAAATCCCAGCCTTGACATTGGTCATTAGCAGATGGCATCCCTAAGAAAATGCCTGGAAAACTTACTGAGATTAAAAACTCTGTGTGAATGCTACCATTTGACCGATATCGCTGTATTTAATAGTATAAACAATAATTAACTATAAATACTGTGTTACTTTTTTGCAATAAATGCTTTGTATTTATCTTGATGCATTTGTTGTATCTAGACACGTTCAAGGCATCATAGTATATGTCAGTGCATTTTTAAATATATTGTGCATTTTGTACCTTATGGCTGGCTGCTGACCTGGGTTATGTTTGCAAAATATACATCAAGATCAGCTCATTGTTGGAACTCAGAAATGCAAAAATGCAACTTAATAAACTGTGTATAAAGTAGCATTTTTGAAAATTGTTAGGAAATACATTATAAATTAGGCACTGACAATAAGAGAGCCAAAATGTATTCCTTGTTTCCTTGTTTTGGATGAAAAATCCTGTCATACCATGCTAGTATTCCACAAGGCCTGGAAAAATAGCTAGGGTGGCAAAGGCACCACTCTTCTCTCTTAAAAGTGTGATATGGAAGTGATTTACAGGGGGTTAATATCATAAAATTAGAATACTGCTGAAATACATTTTTATTATAGAAAGTAATTTGATCAACAAGGTTGTCAACTCCTGACTGTTTCTATGGGGAAAGACCCCCAAACTCCCTACTGGAGAGAATCACCCCTGAAGCCTTGAATTCCAAGTTCGGTGCACCTAAAGGAGAGGTCATACCCTGAGCACAATGTCCTCATTTGGAAAAACAGTGTTAGACTATGTGCAAATTTTCTAAGACATTGCTATCAAGTGACTGGATATTACCTCACAATAAACAATATCAAAATTTTATTGTGCAGTTTAGCATCTGTCTCTCTCAAAGATACTGTTTGATAGGCAGTCAGTATTTCTTTTTTGCTCCTAACTACAAGACTTGAATATATTTGAGGCAGTACATCAGATGTCAGAGCTATAGAATGATGTTGAGCATATCTCATCCTATTTTAAATTCTTGCCACAACCTTCAGTAACAATCAGAAACTGGAAATCTGAAGTGTAAAAAAATAAGTGAATTGCACAAAATTCATATTGTCATTTCCACAGTGCTTATTTCATATTGTTTTTATTTGGTTTACTTTGCTTTCTGCAATTTGCCTTATATTAATTGTTCTTTAATTACTTTTGCTTTTTATGACAACAAATGGGATAACCATAGAATCTTGGTGAAATGTGAATATTTCAATGTAGTTCACAAGAACAGTTATATGGAAAAAAAATTGCGTCATCATATATAACTATTACTCAAATGTGCTTCTGTAATAATACATTGTGTGTCTGTGTGTGTGTGTGTGTGTATGTAGCTCTAACAAATAGGACGACTTAAAGATATCTGTTGCGAAGCAGACATTGAAGGAACAATGCTTAAAATGTTATAACAATCTGATGCTCAAAATACTTTATAGCCGCAAACAACTGGAAGTGGGAGAATTCACACACACATAGGTCTTAAAGTATCTTTGCTAGCTTTCTGCTTCAATAACTTGTAATATTGGCTTTTGTTCTGTTAGTTTACTAAGAATCTATGTTTTGTGGGAGATTAAATGAAGTAAGTGCCACATCCTGTAAGGCTTTTCGGCATGCCTGCTACAACAGCTTGGTGTGCTGCTGCATACAGTTGTAAACAATCTATGGAAGTCTCTGCAGTAAAGGCTCTTACCATCTGCCCAAAGTAATTACTATAAGGAAATCATGAAGGTGCAAAACCCATGCAGGTGTGTGTGTGTGTGTGTGTGTGTGTGTGTGTGTGTGTGTGTGTGTGTGTGTGTGTGTGTGTGTGTGTGTGTGTGTGTGTGTGTCTGTGTGTGTGTGTGTCTGTGTGTGTGTGTGTGTGTTGATGCTGATTAATTAAGGAAGAATCACAATAATTCAGAAATGAACCGAAGAGTTTTGCTTCAGAATCAAGAACATGTGTGTAGCCAGGGAATTTCATTTTGCAATCACAAACTCTTACTTTTGCACCCTCCAAACCACCTAGTATTTTAAGAAATGGACACAGCATGTATAAATGCATGATTCATTTTTGTTTTTTCCACTAAAATGGTTAAAAACTTTATTTTTAGATTAGTAATTTTCTCTGTAAACTGACTATAATCCTGATGCAGCTAAAAATATTAATTTAGATGTCTACAAAATGCCACAGTATTTCTAAGTGATGCTGATAAAATATATTCATTGGAGTATAACCTATGCTGCGGTGGTGCAGTGGTAGCGTTGTTGCCTCACAGCAAGAGGTTCTCCCGTTCGATTCTCGGCTGGAGAGCGGGGAGTGCCTTCTGTGTGGAGTCTGCATGTCCTCCCCGTGGTTGGGTGGGCATTCGAAAGACATGTGTAAATGGGCATGCCTTCGTTGAAGGTTGAACGTCGAGCTAGCACCTCGGCGTTCGTCAAAATCTACTGCCAATCATTAGCGGACCGGAGTTCCGCTGTGGCGACCCCTAACCGGGAAAAGCTGAAAGACAACAACAACATAAAAAGTATACCTGAGTACACTCTTGATGAAGAGCAGCTTAACTATGGAAAGTCTCTAGTTCAGGGAATTTTTGCTATAAGCACTGACTGACAAAAATCTAAATGAGAATTGAAAAAAAAAGAATATAGGATGTTCCTTACATTTAGAACATTATAGAACAATTTGACACTTTTTGATCCTAGTCCCCGTACTTTTTTCTTTATTACCCCATTTAATAAGAAGTAAAAAAAGATGTGAAACTTTGAAAGGCAAAGTAAATCAAAACTTGGTAAATGTCTTGTGTTTTATTTTGTAGATCTCTTTCTAAATTGCAAACCCCTGCAGCTAAGCTGCATGAGACAGGCTTTAATGAACAAGATGCAGTATTCTTTATTGTGGTCCTGTGTGAGTCAAACATACACAGACCGTGAAGTGTCCTATGGTCTGGGAGCACATAGGGCTATTAAAATCAAACATTGAGAATCATGTTTTACTGTTTCATTTTTCAACAGACAGAATATAAACAGCAGAAGGTATACAGCTAGCTGTGAACAAATCCCCCCGCCTTCTGTCTCCCTTTTCACTTCATTAAAAATGCATGCGGTTGGAAGTAAGCCATGGTGAGGGGGAGGGACAATGTTAAAGATTGTTTACATAAAATAGGACAAATCACCATAGGATTCTTCTGCCTTTGCAGAATGATAGATCCCATTGTTAATAGGGGGTGGGACAGACAAAGCCATTATTTAGAATTTTAGCAGTAATTGCCTTTCTTTCCATCATAGTATAACAGAGAAGAGATGAATTTAGCTATTGTATATTTTCTCTCTCTAATTAACAGTATCTTAAATTACATGCAGTTAATACTACAATAATTATAAAACAACACATGCTAATTTATGAAAATGATTTAAGAAACAATATAATGTTATTGCACGTTAAATAGATTTTCTCATTACAAGCTATTTAACTGTCTGTGTTCTTAAGTTTTTTTCTTTTTTTTTACCTTTACCTGTTTTATCTAGACATTAAAAGTGAGGGTAATGCTACTCAATGCTTGAAGTCTAAATCTCAAAATGCATTCACTTGAGGCACTCCTTAAAATGGAGAACATTGATATCTGTGCAGTGACTGAGACCTGGCTCAAGGCTCCAGAGAGCACCCCTGCACTACCAGGCTACAACTCATACCACACTTTTCGGCCATGTAACCTGGACTGGAACAACAAAGGCGGAGGTGTGTCCATATTCATTAAGGATAGCCACACCTCCAGGATAGTTGCTCAGCATAATGCATTCGAGGTTATCCAAGTGCAACTAACTCTGGGCAAAACAGCAATCCAAATTGTAGTTTGCTACAGATCCCCCACCATGCCCCAGGATTCCCACTCCTCTTTTCTTGATGTACTAGAAATATTAGGGTTTAACCAAACACCCTAATAATGGGGCGATTTCAACTAGCCCACCACTAATTGGGAAAACTACTCATAGGTTCATAGGTAGGTACTGGGCTATCTGCCCGTAGGCATATATTAGCCCAGCCACATTGTGCGGTATTCACTGCCCCTTTGGTTAGTTCCCTAGGCCCTTGATCTAGCAGCTAGTACCCTTGGCTCCTATCTAGTAGAGCTGTTGGTATGATCCTTGGTGTAAACTTTCTGTTACCCATCCACTCGTCAAGGTTCCTCTTGAAGAGTGATAGTGAGGGGCTCTGTCTTATGTAGATCGGGACCTTGTTCTATAGTAAGGGGAGTCTTTGCGAAGGGAATCTATTCCTCCAGCATGTTCTATTTATTGTTGTGCTGAGGTTTATATTCCTAGAGCATGTAGCTTGAGTAGATTTGGTTTTGCTAAGATGGAGCATGTTCAACAGTTCTGGGTTGGACATGGCTCTGTATGTTAGACAGAGATCGCCTCTGAGAAGGCGGTATGCAGCAGAGAAAAGCCTTAGTTTTTTCAATCGTGCTGCATAGGGCAACTGTTTGAGGCCAGTAATCCTCTTAGTGAGGTACCTCTCTGGTCTCTCCAACTGCTGGAGATGCCTAGCCAGGTACATTCCAACTGGTGCATTGTACTCAATAATGAGTCTGATGAGGGAAGAGCAGAGGGGCACCACTACATCCTTAGATCTTGATGCGAACCCTTTCGTGATCAGATGGGTCACATAGAAGGATTTTCTAACCAACTTGGCAACATGGTTATCAAAGGAAAGCTGACTATCTACTTGGGTCCCTAGATCCCTTATTACTTCTTCAGATTTCAGGCATTTACCTCCTATGTGGTAGTCCGCGGGTACTCTGTTTTTTCCAAAGGGGATTACTATGCATTTTTTAGCATTTAGCTTGAGACCATGGCTTTGACACCATGCATCAGTCTCATTAAGGCCCTTCTGGAGGATATCCATGTCGGCCAGAGACTCTATTATAGCACCCAGTTTGCAGTCGTCCACAAACTTGGTCAGCCACAGCCCTTCAGTGCTTGCCTGTACTTCTGAGAAGTATATGCCAAACAGGAGGGGCTCCAGGATGGAGCCCTGAGGCACACTGCTAATTACTGGTCTGGATTCGGGCATAGATCTTGCTACTCTTACTTTGTGGGATCTGTCTGAGAGCCAGTTTGCAATCCATCTTGTGACATAAAGGTTTATGCCCAGGTTGGTGAGTTTATCAATAATACCCAAATGGGGAATGGTGTCAAATGCTTTAGCAAGGTCAAGGTAAGCCATGTGTACCTCCTTTCCCTTATCTATAGCCTGAGAAACTGTCTCAAAGAAGTCCACCAAGTTCAGGAGGCATGATCTGCCCTTGACTAATCCGAACTGTGTGGGATCAAGTGTTTGGCGGTTCCCAATCTCTCCATTTATGAGTTCCATAATGATTCACTCCATTGCCTTACAGATCAGACTGGTCAGCCTTATTGGTTGGTAGTTCCCAGGATCGGTTGTGGGCCCACCCTTGTGCAGCGGAACCACCGTTGCTGTGCACCATTCTATGGGCACATATCCTGTCGAGGGGCTGAGACTGAACAGGGTATTCAGATGCGGGGTTAATTCATTTGGAGCTCGCGTATGACATAGCCCGGGACACCATCTGGTCCAATGGAGGCAGTGTTTTTAGCTTTAGATATAGCCTTATTAACCAATGTATCAGTAATAATTGGAGTTACACAATCCCCTGGAATAGTAATAGGCCCTGCAGGTGGTGGTGGTGGTGGGGGGGGGTTGCACTGAACCTGTCAGCCAAGATGTTGGCAATGTCAGTGGAGTCAGTGTATTTTGTTCCATTTTGTACTAGCTCAGAACAGACCTGAGCATTGCCGTTTAGGTTTTTGACGTAACCATAGAAGGCCTTATGGTTATCCTTGGCATCCTTGGCAACTTTCTTTTTGAAATTGTGTTTAGTTGACTTGATGAGGGCCCTCAATTTCTTACTAATGCATAATGTATAAGTCTCCTCCTTTTATTGTACAGTTTGCTTATGGCTGGGGTTTCTTCTTGCTTGAGAAAGGAGTTTTATTTGGGATAGCACGGTCCATGCAATCCTGAAGATGTATATAAAGTGCCTTGGTGTAGGATTCTGCATCCTGGATATCATTATCCTTCTGCAAGGGAATAATGAAGCTTTCCACTTCTGACGCAAGTAGTTTGAAGTTTGCTTTGGAAAGGTTTTTTATGATGGTTTCTTTGACTGGGGGAGGATGTCCAGGGTTATCAGTTTGTGGTCTCATCTGACCAGAGAGGGAGTGATACCGGGTGTAGTACAATGGGCGCCCATATTTGTGATAACTAAATCCAGTATGTTGTCCCCTCTAGTGGGAGAACATACCAGTTGTTCAAGGGCATTTGAATTTATAAATTCTGTGAACCGCTGGGCATAGTAGTTAGAACTTTGGTAGTTTGCCCAGTCTATATCAGGGTAGTTGAAATCACCCAAAATTATGGTGTTGGGTAGGACTTTTATATTTTCTAATGCCTCAAGGAATGCTGAGTGAGCATCTTGGGACATGGTGGGTGATCTATAACAGGCTACGACTTGAAATGTGGTTTTGCCTGCTGATAGTTGCGCATGGATGATCTCTGGGGCATCATGCTGCGCCACTAACCTGGAGATATGGGTATCCTTGATGGATATGGATACACCTCCACCCTTTGTACTGTGATCCGGTAACTGAGGCCGGAAGGTATGATATGAATTGTAACCTGGTAGTGCTGGGGTGATCTCTGGAGCCTTGAACCAGGTTTCCGTCACTGCACAAACATCGATTTTCTCCATACTGAGGAGTGCCTCGAGTGCGTGCATTTTGAGGTTGAGACTTCTGGCATTGAGTAGCATTACCCTTAGTTTTTGGTTACCTGTGCTGGTTACGGTGGTTGGTTTGTCCTTTGAGCCTTGCCTAAAAAAGGCACTATGGGGACGGCAAGAGCCTTGGCCAGTATTCGAAAGCCTAGGGGTGACAGGTGCAAACTATCTCTGGCAAAACAGTGAGGCTTGTCTATCATGTCATCCCAGGCAGACAGACACTGGATCCCCTTAGAATGACACCAGAAGCTTAGCCAATTGTTGAAATTGATCATTTTATCTTTGTATTGTGGTATCATTCTAGGTGAAGGTAGTATGCTACTCAAGGTCAGGGTCATACCAGCTTGGGCTAAATTATCAGAGAGCTCCTCAATGTCTCTTTTCATGTAGTCCAGGAAGGTAGGTCTTAGATCATCCACACTGACATGTACAATGACAGCGTCATACTTGTACTTGTTCTGGAGTGACCTAAGTGCCTGTGTTATGTGGCGGATCCTAGCACCCAGCAGGCAGCTGACAGTAACCTTCTCCTTGTTCAGCCTGGTGAGTGGAACATCTGTGTGCCTTACTATAGAGTCTCCTATTACTAGCGTGTTGGGTATGGTGTTTTGCCTTAGGGGCTGTCGTGAGGCACACTGCTGAGGTGAATTATGTGTTTTCTGGCATGTGTTTGGAGGTGCAGGTCGCTTGCTTGCCTGCTTTGGAGGGCCCTGTTTCTTTTTCAGATTGGTACCTAGTGCCTCCGAATATGTTTTTGTGTATTTATGTGTATGTTTTGTCGGTGCTTGTTTTGTAGATCCATGTGTGACTGGTGGTGTGATGCTAGTGTGTCTCTTCTCCTCTTGACTGTCTGTTACAGTCATGGGTTGAGAGCGATTAGCCTCCAGTCTGGCTGTGTATTTGCATCTCTCACAAGTGTTTGTGTCTAGAGGTAAGAGGAGAGGGTTGTCTGTATACATGAGGCAGTTGTGACATTGCCTCAGGATGCCCAATTCCACTTGTGTACCAACTCCTTCACACAACGCTTTCTGGAATTCATAAACTCCAATGCCCTGGATCAACTTATCCACACCCCCACCAGGGGCAACAATATCCTAGACCTAGTCATTACCAACATGAGTGACCGGTGTTCCACACCTGAAGCCAACTCCTCGTTGGTCTGATCCGACCATAAGCTAATCACCCTTTATATCCACATCCCGTCCCCACCCCCCACCCCCATTAAGGAAACCACGGTAAAAAATTTCTCCAAAGCCAACTTCATGCTTCTTAAGACAGAAATGGTGAACTCCATGACACCCATGCAGATGGACAATACAGTTACGACTGCTGAATTCTACCCAAATGCACTCTATAAGCACTTACACGAGTGCATCGATCGTGCTACCCCAAACAGAACCAAGATGCTATCCTCCAAAAAAAGGAAGTCAATCTGGTGGTCCCCTGCCATAAACAAACTGTACAACAGAAGGAAGAAATTGTTGCAAAAGAGAGTAAAATCCCATGAGAGAAGGAGCTCCCTGGTCAGCCTCAGTAAGTAGCTGAGATCCCTTATAAGATCCTCTAAAGCTAGCTACGAAAACAAAATTACCACTGATTCTAAGGACAACCACAGAACATTCTATAGCTATGTCAAGAATCTCAATGGCAACACCCAGATCTGCTCTGAGTTACAGCACAACGACATGGAAATTACAGAACCAACTGATACTGCCAACATCCTGGCAGATAGGTTCAGTGCTAACTTTACTCCCCCCTCACCCCCTAAAGGGCCCATATCTATACAGGAAGAATGCAGAGTCCCTGTAATCACAATTATGTAGGTAAAAGCTGCACTTTTTAAAGCCAAAAACACAACATCCCAGGCTGCATTCTACATGAACTTCAGAACTAACTGGTTCACCACCTAAGCACCATGTTCAATCATAGCCTCCCATCAGGCTTTGTGCCCACTGAATGGTGTACATTAACAGTTATCCCACTCCACAAAGGGGGAGCCACCACTGTTCCCGGGAACTATTGCCCTATTAACCTGATGAGCCTGGTCTGCAAGGCCATGGAACTCATAAACAAAGACATTGGTAACCTCCAAACTCTGGATCCCACCCAGTTCGGGTTTGTGAAAGGCAGATCATGCCTCCTGAATCTGATCGACTTCTTTGAGGCAGTCACCAAAGTCGTAGACGAGGGTAAGGTGGTTCACACAGCCTATCTTGACTTCGCCAAGGCTTTCGACACCATCCCACATTCTGGAATTATAGCTAAACTCACTAAACTAGGTATAAATCCCTATGTCACAAGATGGGTTGCCAACTGGTTCACTGACAGAACCCACACTGTAAAAGTTGCACAATCCAAGTCTGACCTCAAAACAGTGACAAGTGGAGTACCACAGGGTTCCATCCTGGGGCCTCTCCTGTTTGGTATCTACTTCCCTGAAATACAGGCTAACACAGAAGACCTCTGGCTAACGAAGTTCACAGATGACTGCAAACTAGGAGCCATTTTTATTTATTTATTTTATTTTTTATTTTACATTTGTTGACCGGGCTAGTCTAGCTGGATATATTTCCATTTTCAGTAGAGGCCTGGGGAGAAAAGCTCCACACAGATATACAAGTATAAAATATTGTTACATGGTAAAAAAGGAATACAAAACAAAATAAAAATAAAAACAGGTAGATTTACATTCTTGAGATTAAAAACACTTGAGAAAAGTTCCAATATATAGAGTAAAGTTTAAGAGAGCTAGATCAGAATATAATACAGTAAGAGTTATGTACCATAGATAAAAACACTTGTGAAACAGTACAGTGAGCAGAATATAGCTTAAGACAGTTCAAAACAGAATAGTAAGAGTTATATACAGTAGATCATATGAGGTAGTAGTATTTAAAAGCTAAAATTATTAGAGTTTAAATAGGGTCAGTCTATGACAATAAGAATAAAAGCAAACCAATGCAAAGCCAAGAGAAACGGACTTGCTCGATGAAAGTATAATGGCACAAAACCCACAAAACGAATGTCAGACTGAATAAGTGCTCGACAAAGATTTAATATAACAATCCACAAAGTGAAAATAAGACAATGTAAAATAAGTGCTTTCGTTTGGCTCCTGCCAAACTTTTTCAAAACAGTTACACATCACTTCCTGCTGTTTAAATAAATTAAGTCGGTGATGTAAGCAATTAAATTCATTCAAAAAATTAAAGAAACAATGTGCCTTAAAAACTTTAAACACTTTAAAAACAGTGCCTACGAAGCAATGTTTTGACTAACAGCACAGATGCCATCTGCACAAACAATGCACTCAAAACTATGCTTAACAAATACTTGTAAGGTTTTCAAAAGTTTTTATAAAAGTATATTTGAAAAATATACTTGAATGTATGAAAGATATATAAAAAGCGTACATCCAAAGAAGCAGCGTGTAATCAACGCGTATGAATACGCTCGCAAATCCAAACCCTTATTCCTTGTTAAGGAAGAATTGGCAGCTCATTAAGGCGGATACAACATTACATTCTCTTTTTGCTAACACTCCATCTATAGTGTATAAAAAAGGTATGATTTTGAAAAAACATTTGGAAAACACATATAAAACAAAACACGGAAAAACCTTTAGATGTGGTAGATGCAAATATTGTAATTACGTATTTGAAACGAATGAACTGATGATAAACAACACTAAGATTTGTTTAAAGGACAAAGCTTGCTGCAACACAGAAAAAGTTGTTTATTGTGCCTTATGTAACGATTGTACCTCATTTTACATAGGTAAAACAGAAAGGAAATTTAAAGAACGTGTAGGTGAACACATAAGGGCTATAAGAGATGGAAATGAATTAAATGCCTTAGCTAAACATATTAGTACAAATACATCGCACAATTTTAGATTTGTTGTATTGGATGTCCTGAAGGTAAATATTAGAGGTGGTGCTTGGCAATTATTATTAGAAAGACGTCAGCTTGAATGGCAATTAAGATTGAATGCAAATAATTGGCCAGGGTTGAATAACTGTTTATCTATTGGTAGTATTTTAAAATTAAAATCATTAGTGAGGTAAAAATTTTGTTATTTAATATAATATTTATTTATTTATTTAATTTATTAAATTAATTAATCAATTACTCAACTATTTATTATTATATATTAAGCATTTCACATCTAATACTTGACTTTATTTAACGTGAATATTCATATGCACATATATGTTTTATATTCAAATTTTTAAGGAATATTAACTAAATTAATTATTTAATTATTCATTTTTCATCCATTATTGCATTATTTTTAACAAATTTTGTCACTATTTTTAGAGACATTGTTGTAGGTTAACTAAGAAAATATGTATATGATTGTTGGTATTTCATGTATTTACAAATATATACACACTTTATAATTAATACTATGAATACCATTCACGGAATGAACTAACAATTATTGTTTTTACTGTATGACCATTTCAGAGGCTGTTTCAAACCTCATGAATATGGGTTGAGCATTTTTATACAAGCGCACAATTGTTAGTATTATTATTGTTGAGAAGTTAATTCATTTTTTTCATATATAAAACAATTTTTACATATATATAAAAAACACCTTAAATATCACAATCATTACATACTAGTTATATTGAAATTTCATTATACACTGTACATTACTATATAATTTTCTTTACATTGCAATTACATTATTATTTTATCATAGGTTGATATTAAGTGACGTTTTATTTCCACGGAAATACATTCATTAGATTTGTTGCACACATTCTATAAACTTGGATTTCTTTGAATAAGGGTTTGGATTTGCGAGCGTATTCATACGCATTGATTACACGCTGCTTCTTTGGATGTACGCTTTTTATATATCTTTCATACATTCAAGTATATTTTTCAAATATACTTTTATAAAAACTTTTGACAACCTTACAAGTATTTGTTAAGCATAGTTTTGAGTGCATTGTTTGTGCAGATGGCATTTGTGCTGTTAGTCAAAACATTGCTTCGTAGGCACTGTTTTTAAAGTGTTTAAAGTTTTTAAGGCACGTTGTTTCTTTAATTTTTTGAATGAATTTCATTACTTACATCACCGACTTAATTTATTTAAACAGCAGGAAGTGATGTGTAACTGTTTTGAAAAAGTTTGCAAGGAGCCAAACGAAAGCACTTATTTTGCATTGTCTTATTTTCGCTTTGTGGATTGTTATATTAAATCTTTGTCGAGCACTTATTCAGTCTGACATTTGTTTTGTGGGTTTTGTGCCATTAAACTAGAAGCCATAGTTGAGTCCCCAAATGATGTAGAAATCCTACAGAAGAGCCTCGCTGAGACAGATGCCTGGTGTCAGAGCCATGGCCTCAAGCTCAATGCCAAAAAGTGCATTGTCATCCCCTTTGGTAAAAACTCTGTACCCATGAACTACTACATAGACAGCAGTCTACTTAACACCAAATGTGTGATAAGACACCATGGGACCAAGGGGGACAGTAGTCTGTCCTTTGATAGTCACATCGCCACAGTAGTCAGGAAGTCCTTCTGCATGGCACACCTCATCATAAAAGGGTTCTCATCCAGGAAAAAAGAGGTCATTGTTCCCCTCTGCTCAACACTCATTAGAACCATTATAGAGTACAACGCCCCTTTTGGAATGTACCTCACAAGACATCTGTAGCAGCTGGAAAGGCCACAGAAGTACCTCACAAAGAGGATTACTGGCCTCAAACAGATGACCTACACTGACCATCTCAAAAAATTCCAGCTTTACTCCGTAGCATATCGCCTACTCCGAGGTGATCTCTGCCTATTATATAAAGCTATGTCAAACCCAGATCTGTTGGACATGCTACACCTAAAGAAATCCCAATCCCTCCAAGCTACACACTCTAGGAACCTAAACCTTGTCACCACAATAAACAGGACATGCTGGAGGGATAGATTCCTGTCCCAGAGACTTCCCATACTCTGGAACAGGCTACTCATCTATGTCAAGCAAAGTTCTTCATTAGCACTCTTCAAGAAAAATCTTGATGAGCAGATGGGAAATAGGAAATACACCCCGGGAATCACTTCTGTGTCTCTGCTCGACAGTGGCACAGGAAAATGACTTTCTTGGGTGGCATAAGCCAGGGAACCGTGTTGGCTAGGCTTACGTAGACCCTCGGGCCGATAGCCTAGTACCTACCGATGAACATTTTCTCAAAGATGAGCTACTGTTTTCTCTATATCCTGTTACTGCACCAATTTATTTTCTTTCAACTTAATGCATTATGTGGTATTTCATTCTCCAACAGCAAATACTTCTTCAGAAAGAAGTACAAGGTCTTTTGTTTCAGCAGTGCTAATAGCTGCATTAAATACTCTTACAACTAGTGAATTGTACAGATGCAAGTCATAAAACTGTGCATATTATGAGCCATCGCAGAAACTTGGAGACTACTTATATTTAGTAACGGCCTCTGTATTGATTATCGGTGGAGTACTGGCAAAACAAAATCAAGTCAGGGAGAACAGTAGGCTCAGATGAAGTCATGGCATTTATTTTATATAACAAATAAAATAGATTATAACATTTTATATTTATATGATCAAGATGCTGGGTTAGTTAAGGGAGAAAAGGCTCCTGAGGGTACTCATAGTTGTTTGGAGAGAGAGAGGAGTTACCAGGATGACCGGAGAATAAGCATCCTAGTGTCATTGTGCATGAACAAAGGGGATATTCACAACAGTGGGCAATATAGAGGTATCAAACTCATGTCACTCTGTATAACACGACTGGAGAGGACGACTGATAAAGAAATACACAAAGCAGCTGAAAGCATGATGGAAAATGAATAGTTCAGATTCAGATCAGACCAGGATGCAACATAACTGACACAGTGATTGCAGTAAAACTGGACCGCTAGTGGAGAGGAAGCTGGAGATGAGAAAAGAGTCCAACTGTGCATTCCAATACTTGGAAAAGCAGAAAATAAGGTCCCAAGAATGCTGATTTGGCCAGTCTGGCAGTCTTAGAATACTGTATGTCCACATGGAAAGTACCTTTAAATGTTGGGGGAAAGATGATCCTACTACGGGCCCAACTGTTAGCAATTAAATAAAAGGATAAAATTCTTCATGTAGACAGGATTCAGATAAAATTGGAATGCCATGCAGAATTTCTTTGGGCAGAGAAAGTCAGTTGTTTGCTATACAAAATGGAAATTAGTCTCTTTTACTGGCTGGAAGAAATTAGTTCTATAATCTACAGTTACTATAAATTTTAATACAATGGACTTATATTCCCTGACAAAGCCCTAGATGCCTTTATGAGAGTTAACGAGTACCCATTTATGAAAGTGAAGTGAGTTGCATGTCTGAGCAAGCTGTCTGAGTTAAGATGATGTATTACGTGATTGACTCATTCAGATTGGACAGTACTGCACACTCTGATGGCATACTGACTGATCTGACAGCATTTGCAGGAACCCTTTAGATTGGAAGGACGGGAACAGAGGAATGCTGAAAACACGTGCATCCAAACTAAATTTGCGCTGGGATTGTGAATATAGTGGAGTTTTTTGGAGAGCTGTGTGTTCAGGTGCTTCTAGAGTAACTAGAATAGGGTCTATATTATAAAGTCAAAAAAGCAAAATGTCGACTTACCTTTAATCGACCCATATTTGTCAAAGCTGCACAACATCTAATGGCCAAAACAACAATTTCTTTCTAAGGGAAAGAAATCAGTAGCCCAACCATGCACACCACATTAAAACAAACACTATAAAGGTGGGGGGCTTCACCCCCACCCCCCCAACTAAATATACTAACTTCGACATCACACTACACTCGGGAAAAGTGCAGATTTAAAAGAACAGACAATCGATTTCTTTCCCTTAGAAAGAAATGGATGATTTGGCCGTTCAATGATGCACAGCTTTGACAAATACGGGTCGACTAAAGCTGAGTGTACATTCTGCTTCTTTGTGTAAATGATATAGACCCGCTAGAATATACAGTCCGCCTTTATCAGTGGCTATATTTTGTACTTTAGGAATTTTCCAAACATATGATTACCTGAATAAGGACATATATTCCAGCCACCTGGTTTCTCTGGTCATAAAACTATGAGTATACTGCTATTATATCTATAATTATTAAAAAGACTTTTCTTTCTTATATTACCTGGTTGTGGGTGATTAATAGACATAGTTTGTCTCCTACAACATTTGAAAATATATAGACTTAATCTTGGAGTATTTCACTATATTGTTCTCATTCTTGATTCTGATAACTGTTATAGATATTTGTTGGTATGATGATCAACAACGTTGTGTGTGTAAAAAGACAATTCAGTGCACTGTTCAAATAATAACAATAACAACAACAATGTATCCCAAGTGCCTACTTTGTTTTTCAACCTTATGCCAGTTTACAATTGTTACATGTTAAACAGAGATACAGCCTCATATCGTTCAAGAAGGACTTGAATGACTGGATGGGTATTCACAAATGAATCCCTGGCTTGACATGCTTTGCCTATATGGATGAGGGAGGTACATCTTGATGGTGGGTAGTAGCAAGGTGCAAATGGTCTCTTTATTTACTTGGCTTGTTACTCCTATGGTTGAAAAGGATCAGATCACCAGCTCACTCTCCCATTTAACAAAGATAAATAAATGAATATATACTTTTCCTTCACTCTCCCTCATTTTAAGCCCCAGGCTTTCTCTACTTTTTCGCAGGACACACACTTTATTTCTTCTTTCCTTGTTTGTTCCTACAGCACCAATTTATTTCTTCCCCTTTTCCCACTCACAGTTTCTTTTTTTCTTCTAATTTCCATTTTTCATCTTTTCTCTTTTAATATATTTATTGTCCTTCTTCACAAGGAACATTTTAAAACATCATTAAACAAACATTTGCATAAGGTTGCAAAGTGCACCTGTTTTCATGATGCCGACTAAAACGTTCCCATTGCTCTGAGTACCACTGTATACTCTGTGTATCTCTTTAAATTCTGGATTTCATGCGGTACCAATGTATAGCATCAGTTATATAATGAAATGTATTGTTCAGCAGAACCCAGGTCATGACTGAAAAGGATCAGCAGAACAGTTTGCCAGTCCAGTAAACAAGTATAAACATAAAAACAGTGATATATATTGTTCACAATAACCTTAGAGGAGGCGATTTGAACAACAGAGTGGAATATAAGGAGATGAACTGGATAGCAGCTCTACAGGCACATAGACCTCCTGGTCTTAATTATACTATACGTTTAAAACCAGCATAGACCATTACATCATTAATGAGTATGCATGTGATTGGATACAGGTTCTTTAAATATCTAATTACTTTTTCCTGTTTTTTGTAGTAGGATCTGAATAAGCATTGTTGCGAAAGCGCTTATCATGTGATTATTTTGGTGTTTTATTAAAGAAGAGTTTTATCTACAAAAGAATCTGACTTTTTATGCCTGAAACCTTGTTGGATACACTGAACTGCTGTGGATTTGTGATTATTTTGGTTGCAGTGAATCCTTTGTTCGTTGGACTGGTAAACTTTGGTAGTGGGTGACATAGATTGCACTCATTTACACATTAAGGCACCACCTGGTGAGGAGAGTAGAATCTATGTCAACCACAAGGGATATCACTCCATCAACTGCCAGGTCATGTGCAATGCCCAGGACATTATCATGAACATGTGTGCTGGCAGCCCTGGCATTTATCATGAATCCCATATGTGGCATGCATCACAGCTGTACCAGATGTTTGCTAGGGGGGACATCCCACACAGCCATTTACTGGGGGATACTGGCTATGCACTGGAACCATGGATGAAGAACACCCATCAGAAATGCACACACACCCATGGAAGAATGCCATAATGAGGCCCACGCACAAACTAGGAACATCATAGA
Source organism: Protopterus annectens (assembly GCF_019279795.1). Taxonomy (NCBI): domain Eukaryota; kingdom Metazoa; phylum Chordata; order Ceratodontiformes; family Protopteridae; genus Protopterus; species Protopterus annectens. The sequence continues at coordinate 82,299,356 of NC_056743.1, forward strand.
GCATGTGTTTGGGCTGCTGAAGTCACGGTTCTGGTGCCTCGATATATCTGATGGAGCCCTGCAGTACTGTCCAGCCACATGTGCACAGATGTTCACAGTATGTGACATGCTACACAATATGATCCTACAGAAAAAGGTGTGGCAGGATACAAAGGGAAGGGATACACAGCACCCCACCAGTGCCTAGGTCACAACAGCCACACCCACAGGGGTATTCAGAGATGTCAATCCCTGAGGTTGTCCCTGTAGGCAGATGTAGCATGCCCAGTATGCCCTGGCCTTGGCCAAGAGACAACACATAGCACATGCACTGACAACCTAGGGCCCTAGGGACTCACACCTTACTCTGACTCTCATACATATTAGTAAAAATGATGCCAGCCAGCCCACACAACTTGTACCTAACCATGTATCGGCTGCTTACTGAGTGCATCAGACAGAGTCAGCCCTGAACTACAGGTCTGTCAACTGCTGTATTTGCATGGTAAGTCACTCAACTTCTCACCACATGTAAGGGGTATTAGAATATGGTAGCATATGTATTGGCCTGCCACATGTATGCAAGGTAATATAGTGGGCTAATGAGCTATCTGAAGAGATTTAACAGCCACTTTGGACAACAGGTACTCTGTCCAATACTATGTGCTCCATAATACGCACTAGGCCACATCACAGAAAAATCCACTGTATTATTCAAGGGAGATGGCAAGTAGTGGGGTCATACAACTGTCTATGCCAGCAGAGCATGGGCTGGTCATCCCCCACCCCCAACACATCAGTGTATCCATACAACTGCTGTAACAGTAAATCAGCAATGATTTATCAACAGACCAGTGAATTCCGGGGCTTTGACATAGAACCTGGTCACATGTTCTATGTCTCACGTAACGCAAGGGTGACAATGTATGTCTGTATGCTGTTGATTGTGTGATGAATGACACATCCCTTTCTGGCAACCCTGTATGGCTTAGTAGGCTAGGGACATTAGCATGTGTGATGGTGTTGATAGTTTGAATCTGGCAGTATCCACATCTTTTGTATGTGAAGTAGTCATATGGTGGTGTTCCTACAGACTGTCATACCCCTCAAACTGTTAGTGCATGAAAGCTGGACAAAGCCAGAGAGAATTGAGGACAAAGGGCCAACACTAGAGACAGACACTCAGATGCTCTTATTAACCTAGAAGGTGGCTAGTATAAAAGTGGGTTGCAGCAGTACAGCATATCTGAAGGATGTAAAGTCCAACACTAAAATGTTTGTCTGTATTTAGTACTATTCACTGACTGCCTTATACAACATTTTACTGGAACACCACAAATGTATGAGGAACAGGCCAGACGTATGGGGTGAAATGCTGGACATTATGAAAAAACATGTACATTGACAGGTATGCCGATTGTCAGCCTGTATATGGTGTTACATTATGTACCCCAGTCACATATTAATTACAGCACACAGCTGGTGAATGCCATGGACAATGTCAGGGAAGTGCTTTACTGTCGAAACAGGTGCAGCAGCCAATGTCTGTAGCACACAAATCCTGGCCTGGAGTGCAGGTAGCTCTGGCTTGGAGTCACCTTGTAAGTACTGACAGTCCCAGTGGGCATGCTCCTACAATTAGCTAACTTGAGTGCAATTCTGTTGCCTCTTCCTCACAAAGACCTGCTTTGTGGAAATGCATCTGTACATACAGACAGCTACCTGTACATATCTGTCTGACTTAGTGTGTCATGCTTAGTGTATCTATCAGTATGTAGCCCATATACCTATAATACTGATTTTATATATATATATATATATATATATATATATATATATATATATATATATATATATATATATATATATATTTAGAGGGAGAGAGAGAGAGAGAGAGAGAGCTATATTGATATATTACAATGATACATAGACTCACCACATATATCTACATAACTCATATACATAACTTACACACACAGCAACATTTAGAGAGTCATCCCTGTTATACACATTTTATATATATATATATATATATATATATATATATATATATATATATATATATATATATATATATATATAGGTCTATATCAGAACATCGAAGTATTAAAACTTTGAATGTTCTGATATCGAACACTATTCAGCAAACGCTAAGAATAGCGAAGCTACAGAACAGCAAATTCTTTCCTCAGAAAAGAATTTGGTTGGCTGTTTCTGTGGCTTCACTATTCTTAGTGCTGTGCTGGAAAGATATGGGTTGGGTTCAGGTAGGTGTGTGATTGTTTGTACATTAGGGGTAGGGGCGGGTTAAGTGAGTTAGGGTTAGGGTGCGGGTTAGGTTAGTGCGATAGTGACGGACCTTAGGGTTAGGGTTTGTGTTAAGGTAAGTGGGTAGATAGTAGTGTATGTTTAGTTTAGTGTAGCGTTAGATGTAGGAATTTAAGTGTATGTGTGTGGTTGCTGTTTGTTTGATGTGCTTGTGTTGTGTGTATGTGATTCGGAGCAGCAAATTTTTTCCATGGGAAAAAATTTGCTGTTCTGAATGCTCGATATTTTCATGTTTAGATGTTTTGGGGCCGATGAAATAGCGTTCTCTATGTTCATCTTTCGATAACATGATATAAACACTATGTATATATATATATATATATATATATATATATATATATATATATATGGATCTACTTCAGTAGATCGAACTTTTACTAGTTCGAACCACATATGGCCAAGACCATATGTTCGAACTCGTAAAAGTTCGAACACTGACGTAAAACCACATAAAACCAAAAAACACAAAATTAAATGTCTATATCAAGGGGGGGCTACACCCCCCTTACTTAAATATACCAACTCCGAGATTGCACTACATTGCGGAAATTGGAACTCTTCCCTTTCCACTCTGTACAGAGATCTCCATTCAGTCAGATCGGACTTTTACAAGTTTGAACATATGGTCTTGGCCATATGTGGTTCGAACTTATAAACACTCATTCTACTGAAGGGGACCCACATATATATTACAGGGAAGTAAATAGTGTGGGAAGAAATAGCCAGGGAATTGTTATGGCTAGGTTTATATAGGCCCTAGGGCCGATAGTTTAGTACCAACCTATGAACCTATACACACATTTATATATACATATATATATATATATATATATATATATATATATATATATATATATGCCTGTGTGCATGTGTGTGTGGGGGGGATGTATGGATTGCTCCACATGCCCTCAGAATACTGAGGTTATCTGCACTCACACATCAAAACAGTTTCCCAATGGTACCAAGGTGGAGACAGTACATAATCCACTCATCCACAGACCCTTGTGTTTGTAGAATGTGATCTTCTAGACAAACACAGGTAAGCAGGTGCTGTACTGTACAATAGTTTAATACTTGCCTGGGCAGGCCATATTGTCCCTGATCACATGTTTGCCTATCTAACTGCAACCAGCCACATATGTCCATACTGCTAACTGTACACACATAGCATGGATAGTGACAGGTACCCAACTCCTAGGACACTACATACGATAACAGTACCAAACAATATCGGTCTGCAGGCCACACATGCTAACACAAGGCTACTTTGTGTACTCCACAAGTACTGTGCCAGCAATCAGATATGCAATAGATGTAACCTGTGGTGCACGCAATAAGTTCTGTGAGCTATAGTGTGTAATAGTAGTGTGTGTGCAGACTATCTCTGTGTAGTGGTTATGCATTTTATGGCCTTGTGACCAGATGATGGCCTCTACATTGCCCTTCTCTACAAGGCCTGCTGATGTCATCCACCTTAAGAGCTCTTGCTGACACTCTAATATCAGATAAACTCCATGGGGCATGCAATAACTACTGTGAGATATAGAGTGCAATACTAGATAGGTTCTATACTCACAGCAGCCAACTCTGTTTCTGTGTGTATGTGTACATTTATCCCTATGCAGTAATACAGACATGACCGTATGGGCTATCCCTGTGCAATAGTTATGCAGTTTTTGGCCCTGTGACTAGCTGCTGGCCCTAAATTTGCCTCCTATACATAATCATAAGTGATGTCCACCACCTGTCTGACCCAGACACAGGATATTTATACAGGTGTCAACTCCATCACCACACCTTCTAGATTTGTAAGTTCAAATAACCCAGGTGACATGTAACAAAAGTAGCAGACCGTATCAGAAAGTATTAATGCATGAATACGATGACTTCCCCCATTGTCCCTGATAGACTGTTCTACACCTATGCATCTATGGAGCATGCATGTATACTGCCGTATCTTGCTGACATCATATTTCTGTTGTACTGCAATGCCATCCTGTGCCACTGTATTGCCTCCATGTGTCCATAGTGTATCCCCTCAGACTCCTGGAACAGAAATATATACAGGTCTGTGACACAACTGTCATTCTGTAAAACTACCACCAGTCCAACATTATACAACAATGATACACAAAGTTTGATGTACAGTCATGACACATGCCAGCATACAGTACCTGATGTGGCCCACAACAAGTGGCATGGCAAAACAATACTGCACTACACAAATCCATGTCAAATGATATAGACACCCTGTGCATCAGACACATAGTAGCATTTCCCTGCATTGATAGCACAGATGGCAAGGATGTGGCACAAGTATCATCACATGCACAGGTTGTGGTGTGGGGGTGCCAGAAGCCTGGGTTGTGCCAAACAGTTGACAGCATGTGTGTGAGTCAGAAGGTGTGTGGGTTAGATTGGCCATGGATTGGTGCCATGTCTGCAGGTGACCTACATGTGACAATGGTGTTTGAATGTGTGCATGAACACAGTCAAGTCCATTGCTAGCCCTACACATGTGCATGTTGGACAGCTGTGGACCATACATGGTAGAGTGTACAGTTCATCATCTCTGGCCACAAACATGGGAACTGGCTCTTCCAGGAGTAGCACTGACACCACCATGTCCAAGCTCAGATGTAGTGCTAGTACCTCACGATGACTGCAAAATGTTGGGGCTGTGTCCCCCATGGAACCAGCCAGGACCATGTGCCCATGGCCTGCCATGTCATGGTATGGACAGCACACTTCCTACTGTAGTGTTGGAGGTACTGCCACTGTGGGAGCTTGACTGTGCATGGCCACGTGGACTCTCAGCAGATGATGTTGGTGACATATGCCCAACTCCAACCAGATGTTCCAGCACAGACAATGTGTGGTCCAGGACAGACACTGTCTCAGCCCACTGTCTGTCCACTGCATCAGTGAACTGATTCAGGGTGTCCCCAGTGCAGTGGAGGCAGTCATGGATGTCAGACTTTGCTACGTCCATAACCATAAGCATCCATCAGGTGTTGCATTCAGAACGTGACCTTGCCTCCATGATGGGCCGAAACATGCACCAAATGACCTGTGATGTGACATCTGCAACAGGTGGTGTATGAACAGCAGTCCTCCTATGAGTACCCCTGTCAATTTGCCTGTGAGGGACCTTGCTAGCTCTCTGGCTATGGCCAGTGTCTATACTCACTGACGCCATAGTTGCTACACTGTCCTGTTCAATGCCTCCAGCCCCTTTCTAATATCTGTGGCCTCTGGGGACTGGGTATGTGTGGGCATACTGACTGTGCAGTGTCTATGGGGGCAGAAGAGTCAATCTCTGAGATATAGTCAGCCCCTGACAACTCCACCTGTGCCTCACTATGGCCACCATCATCATCAGAGTCCAAGGAGACATTGCCTTCAAGTTGTGATGGGGACAGACTCCAACTCCCCCCCCCCCAGGTCACCTGTGAAAAGCAAGACAAAGGCAGTACATTACTACCTGCCCTTTTATGTATGGTAATCCACACAGACTCATACAAATGAAGATCCACAACTGTATTACCAGTCTCACATCTTTTCATCTCCACTCCCATGCACAACAGACAACCTCACACCAGCACACACAGGCAAGTCAAGCTCTTTATAACATGCTTTTCAGCAACACCCAGGTAAAGTTGCCAGCACAATCTGCCTATAAGGTATGCAGTATGACACTATATGTGATAGAACTGCACATAAAACTCACAACACCTATCTTGAAATGATATGCCAGTACTAGTGTCACTGCCACAGGTATGTAGCATCTTCCTTTTTTGTTTGAACAGGCATCTTAGAGTAATTGCCTTATGTATACCATGCTGTGTAGTGATTCATAACTATAACTGCAGACGTGTCAATGGTTGTTCTTATACACACCTGTGACTAACCAGTCTATGACTCATAGTTAACTGTTCCAAAATGGAACATACAAATATTCAACTCTGGCTAAACACAACATTTGTACATAGGGCAATATGGCAGCTCTTAATTTCTGTAGAGTATATATGATCCGTAAAAAACAGTATCACACTTACTAGGTACAGGAACATGGACTTGGGCCATACCTGATGGAACAATGAAAAGGTGAGGGAGAGGTATTGACAGCACCACCAAAGGTTGCAGCACTACAAGGTAATAAGTGCATATATCCACATGCACAGTAGCTACTGATACTAGCTGTATTGATGATATTCTGAGTATGTGTGCACAACTGAGTGTAAACCCTAACTCCTTCCCCTAATGCAGATAGACCTAACACCCATGTACAGCCTGCTACAATGACTGATACAGTATTACACTGGTAAACACAGTACGCTTACCTGGACGGTCCTCTGCTGTTGACACTGTGGCACCCACCTTCACTATGTATGGTGTGATGGATGCTTGGGAGCTGTCATGTGTTCCTAGATTCACCAGAGATTCCTCTGTGGCTGAGAGTGGTTGTTCTGTTGCAGACCCTCCACCAGTGGTGGCATGATTCCTGGCAACAGCAGCTGCCCTTCATCGTGCAGCATTCAGCATGTCTGTGGCCTGGTGTTGGACCTGCTCATAGGTCCTGTTCTGTTGGTCAAGCTGATTGACATCCCACACAAGGTCTGCCCACAATGCTGCTCCCAAGTATGCCCACCCTGGACAACAATATCTGATGGTGCTGTCTCAGTCCATCTACTATTATATCATTCTCCACATCTGAGAAGGGGGTAGGTATTCTGCAGTACATGGTTCATGAAAGACAACAAAAGGGGAACATATTACAGGACCAGATACGTGGACATCCACTATGTACATATCCAGCACACCCATAATGGCCTGCACTATCCACTGCTCTCTCAGACATCATAGCATACAGTCTAGCAAACTCTACATGTGTAGATACCACCAAGATAATAGCATTACTAGGGTATGCCCCTGTGTGCTGTGACAGATTCTGTTGTATGTTCTAACACCTAGTACTGCAGTCTACTGTGGTGTGTCTCCTACAGACAAACTCCCACTGATATGTCATATGCACACTGCCAGACAATTAACAGTGTGCTATTACAACAACTGTATAGGGATAGTCCAGCAACACCAGTTTGTCACAATGACAGAAAACAATGCAAACCTGCTGTAGTATATGTTCCCTGTAGGCATCATACCTCTCAACTATACAGATGTTTGCAGAATGTCAGGATGTTTGCCTCATAGTTTTGGTCAGTTTCACACAAACGTGTGGATCTCTGACAAATATTTAAACACTGTCACTGAGTTAAGGCCTTGGTCCCCCCAAAATGATGGCTTAGTCCTGCTTTTATGCTGTAAGAGGTTGACAGGTATGTTAGGCATTGCTGTCAACCAAACAGGGACATATGTCAACAGAAACGGGAACTTAGCCAGAGTACATCATGGACATTCCGGGACACTTTTAAAATGTTAGAACTATGCATGTGAGACAAGGCCTGAATGAAGGAGGTGAATTACAGTACATAGTTTGATGTTAGAGTGGACACCCTTACTCAATATCACAATGTATTATCTGTTATCCACTACCTTTCCTACAACAGCCAACCATTGTAGGAGGGATTGACAGGTACAGAGCTGAGATGTCATTCAAAATCAAGGACAGTTGAGAGGCATGCCTGAAGGTGTAAGATAGCAGAGTATCACTGACATGACATTGCCATAGATCTAAGACAGGATTACTGTTGTATAACTCTATCCTCCCATCTGCTTCCTGTTATATGGCAAAATATATTACATACCTGATGGAGTGCAATATTCCCTTTTTGAACTTTGCTTCTGTTATTTTTTGGAAATACGCTCTCTGTGTGAGTTAAGTCAGATACATACCTGTTCCCCATAAGCAGCTGCTTGCCTTTTTAAAGTACTGCTCATTAGCAGGTAATTGCCTCTGCACCAACCTGTGACTTAGAATTGCTAACTGTGGCCAAAACAACTGAATTGTACTATCATTGGCCAATGACATGCCACCACAGTACAATATATAAGGCCTTCATGTAGACCTGGGCCCCTTTCTTAATTGTTAAAATGGACATTACTGAGGAGTGGAGAGTACAGCATTGCAGAGGGTAGGTACCATAACTGTCAACTGTAGAGACTATGTCCACAGTTTCGCCAAATATATGTGGTCAGTGTCCCATGACATTGTGGTCATCTGGCAATTCACTGGAAAACATTGTGGGTTCAGGTTAATAAGGAAAGAGACACACTTGAATGTCAGACTTCATACCCATCAGAATATGCATGCTAATGCAATAGCTGTTATTCTATCAACTTACTGTCTTTGTAAGGGCAAACCATTACACATGTCCCTATCTGTGGGACTTAGCCTCCCCCTTACATATGGCTGTGTCTGGATCCCTTGTTCTATGGGGTGGGAGGTATGGTAGGTCTGTACCAGCTACCTTTACATACAGCTGTGTATGCTACAGGCTGCAGCTGCAGCCTAGCACACATAGGGGGAAATGTGGACACTTTTGAGGACAGCAAGCTGTACATGTAACTGTGGCAGCTGTAGTGGCCCTGTCATTATGGCAGAGACAGTGTAAGGGTACCTTGTACAGTCTGATCGAGGCATGTGATTAAGGTATGTCTGTTATGCAACAGTGCCAATAACAGAGTAGTAGGCTACATATAGTTAGGCTACACAGGTATGTGTAGTGTGTCCCTACCTGCAGGCTTCTCACTTGCAAAACTGGGAAGTAGTTTATTAACTACCAGTAACCTGTGCGGATTAGGACTGTATGACTCTGTCATTACTTGCTGTCTTCACAATAATGTAATTGAACTGCAACACAAAACTGGGTTTGAACCCAGGATTGTGTGTGCGGCAAAGTATACTGTATGCAAGGCATTTAACAGACTGTGCTACTGAGTTACTGCAAAACCATGTGTATTTGCAAGATATATGTGCACACATACAGGCTGTGTCAAGCATTTTTACATCCATCAGTATCTGCATGGCTTTATATAGCTGTATTTTTGCACCAGGGTCCAAGTTGTACATGTACTTTGCCATTGCTGCAGGTGTCTTTCCACAAGTTGCTGATTAAAGGGCACATATACCTGCTATCATAGGCCTCACATCCATTATTATGTAATTGGTTGTCTACTGGTGTATTATTGCACCAGAGTCCAAAGTACACTCCTATTTTTCCGATTATTTTTTATTTCTGTTATATGCCTAATTACTGTAAGTGGCAATCTGTATATTTTTCTGGAAACACCTGTTTTAATTCAGCTCTGTGTGGCGTGGTGGGTTAATGAAGTGGGCTGTAAGTGAGAGTGGCCTGCATTCAAAACTTGGCAGAGGTGTTTATTTTGTACATATGTCTAACAATGTAATAAACACATTTGCTCATTTAAGCTTAGCTATATGAAGCGATGCAGCGTGACTGCTACTGTAATATTTAGTGTTACATAGCACTGGATTCGAACCCTGGTCTGTGTGTGGCAAAATGTACTATATACAGAGCCTTTAACAAACTGAGCAACTGAGTCACTGCTGATTACTGACTGACGGATATTTGCCTACAGCTTACCTGGAACCAAAATATGACCTGGCAGTATGACTACACTAGACTAAAGTGACAGTAGAACACACATGCATGAAATAAAAGCATAAAGCATATAGTAGGTACACTATATCTTAGGATAAACAATGCTGGTGCATACAATTTATTGTTAGTGGGTTGAAATATCTGTGAAGTCAACAAACAATATCAGTTCATGGAGTTGGCTAACTCACCCATATACCTTTATTACCTGATGTTTGTGGATAACAGAGCATTATATGAACAACGTTGGCTTAGAGACGCCTTGAATTGTACTGTATGAGTTAAACAATACAACTGGCAGCCATTCGATTTTTATTCTACAGCTATTACAATGTTATACTTGACAGCAGCACCTTACCTTACAGCCTGAATGCATACAGCTCTACTGCAATGGTTACAACAAGACAATCCTGATGTACACAATTTTCCTTGGTGTCATTGGTATTGTTTCATGTTTTATTGCAGAACAGTTGGCATTATTTATTTTTTGCAATACAGCTCTAATTTCACATTTATTGCACTACAGACCTCATTGTATATACTTTAATGCAGATACTAGTATTGTTTCATGTTCTTATTGCACTACAATTGGCATTATTCATTTCTTGCAATACAGCTCTAATTCCACATTTATTGCACTACAAACTTTATTGTATATACTTTAATGCAGATACTGGTATTGTTTCATGTTTTTATTGTACTATAGTTGACATTATTCATTTCTTGCAATACAGCTCTAATTCCACATTGATTGTACTACAGACTTTATTGTATATACTTTCATGCAGTTAATGCTTTACCCTTTCTTGCTTATTTCACTACAGTTAGCATAATACATCCATACTCACCACATTCACAGCACAACGTGGCCAGCACCCCGGCATGCGACTCGACATTGTGAGCCTTCTCTTCTGCAGCTGTTGGGAGAGAAGCACACCATTATGCATACCAGTTTTGCAGACATTCAGATTAGATATTGGTGAAACAGAGATAAAATTATTTAATACTTGTGTAGCATTCCCTGCCTGAGCTTCTTGGAGCCAGGTGTCCAAGAGTTCCCCCTTTCATTGTTTCAGATTGTCATGGTGGTGATGATACTGCTCACTTGTGTGCGGGATACCAGCAAAACTGGTGAGTTCTCTGGCCAGCTGGTCCCATGCCTCCACCTTACACTCTGAGCCCTAGAAACCTCCTTGCAGCAGCGGGCCATCATGGTTTTTAACTAGGAGTCCAACCATGACCTTGGACTCCAGAATGCCAAAATGTTGCACCCAAAAGCATGCACTTTCACCAACATCGGCCATAGCACCCATCAGAGGAAGAACTGCAATGGATTCTGCTGTATTTCCACCTTTTGGGCTTAATATAGGCTGTTTTCCCACCCTTACACGTCATTGGGCAACTAAGTGCTGCATCACATAGCACCACACAAACCAGCGCAGCTAAGCTAAGAAGTGTGAAAACTCACAGAACTGTAGTCTTAGCAGAGTTTAGCAGTGCACAAACCAACCAAGCAGAGCCGAGCAGTGCATAAACATTAGCAGCCATTATCATGTTTATGTAGCACTTAGCAGGTCTCAGCAGAGCTTAGCAGAGTGCAGTGGAGCCATATTTTAAATCAGTCTGCAAAATGTGTATATTAAATTTAAATACTAATTTCCCTTCTATTGTATTCAAACCCTGGACCTACTGCACATGAAGCCATCACTCTACCCATTTAGCTACATGGACATTAAGAAATCGTGTATATCTTCACATATACCACTGAACTACTTATAAGCAGTGCTGAGCTCTGTACCATGCAAACATGCTTAGATACGCTTAAACATCACATTTAAATAAATAATTAATGACACCCAGTTTCTATTTTTAGATGTCTGGCAGGTGTCTGCTATCTTATCTGTGGGCACTGCTTAGCATCGCTCCACTCCACACCACACAAACATGCTTTTTAAAAATAATTAGATAAAAATAAATCACTAGAATAGTGTAGGGAGTCTCTTACTCCTCTACAGATACAGTTATCACTACATCACTCCCTGCACTGATTCAATAACCATGTTCCTTGGCTCTCTCTCAACAATGCACCATCATTAATATGCATGGCACACTGCCAAGGGAGAAATGTGTACACAGACACCGTAACATTCTTCGTAGGCGCTACACTGTGCCTACACTGCACAGTCAGAATGATAAAATTCAAATGCTGGTGTCACATTTCCTTATGATCATCTCTTTATTTCACAACTAAGAAAACCCTTTATATTGTCATCATTGTCAAAAACCCTTTATCCATTTTAAGGTGGGGCTGGGGTGTCATATTAACATTAGTCTATGTGATCAAATCACATATAGCCAATGTTTACACTGCCAGGATGTTAGTGCAGGCAGCTGATTTGAGACAGGGTGCAAATACATCTTCCAAGAAATTCCTCTTTGTAAACCAGTACATCTGAAAACTGGAAAACATGGCTGCAAAATCTGAATTTGTTACTAAGGATTAGGACAATAAATGAAGAGCTTGAGATGATGCATTGTGCCACATTTCTACATGTTGCAAGTGAAGAAGTAAAGTAAAGCAGAATATATCATAGATCTGATTATTGAAAGATGGATGAAAAAGAAGATAAGGCTGTGATTGGACAGAAGTTTTCAAAACTGCTGTGGGCTGAGGGAAAATTTACTATACATATAGTTGTCATTTCTTATAAGGGAACAATATTTTTGGTAAAGTACTGATATTTATGTTAATGAAATAAATAATAGAGACTGAGAGTTTGGTAAGCTACATTATTTTTTAAAATGTAGTATAGTCTCAACCTACAGGAGCTTCCCTTAATCTGCTGTCTGTGCTCACCTTTGCTCGGGCCATCCACAAGCCTCGGGAATGCCCCCCCCCCCCACCTTCGTTTCTGAAGCAAATTTTCAGCAAAAGCTCAAATCAGCCCTGGGAAATCTCAACTTTTAAACACAAGCCTTCCAGTAGAATTAATTATTAGTTTGCTCAGGCCATCCACAAGCCTCGGGATCATGCTCCCCCCACCTTCGGTTCTGAAGCAAATTTTCAGCAAAAGTTCAAGTCAGCCCTGGGAAATCTCAACTTTTAAACACAAGCCTTCCAGTAGAATTAATTATTAGTTTGCTCTGGCCATCCACAAGCCTCGGGAGCACCCTACCCCCCATCTTCGGTTCTGAAGCAAATTTTCACCAAAAGCGGAAATCAGCCCTGGGAAATCTCAACTTTTAAACACAAGCCTTCCTGCAGAATTACTTATTAGTTTGCTCGGGCCATCCACAAGCCTCAGGATCACCCCCCACCACCACCACCACCACCACCATCGGTTCTGAAGCAAATTTTCAACAAAAGCTCAAATCAACACTGGGAAATCTCAACTTTTAAACACAAGCCTTCCAGTAGAATGAATTATTAGTTTGCTCAGGCCATCCACAAGCCTTGGGATCCCCCCCCCCACCTTCGGTTCTGAAGCAAATTTTCAGCAAAAGCTTAAGTCAGCCCTGGAAAATATCAACTTTTAAACACAAGCCTTCCAGTAGAATTAATTATTAGGTGAATGTCATTGAATTCTTTTTAACAATTTTCTCTTACTTTGTGACCATCATTGTGAGGTGAACACAGCTGCATTGAGCTCCATTCAGCTTCTAACTTGGAGAGCTTTAATGAAGCCGGCCACTAGGTAGAAACATACTCTACTAATTGTACAAGTTCCTTATTCCCTCTATATACAAACAGGTGATCTCCGGAGTCTAAAGTTAAAACTATTCCAAAACAAAGCTTTAGCTCTACTCATCCTTATAGAGCTTGCTAGCAACATTTGGTTTCTGTAAGCTGAAAAGCTCTAACATAATGTGTTGTCTTACTTACATTTCCTGGCCCCTGATTGTTTTTTTTTATTCTTTTCAATTTGGAATCCCTCCTGCTGGAGTTGCTCTGCAACCAATTCTAACCACCCAATCTCACATTGATAATTGCTACCCCCCCTCCCCCAAGCCATTCTCATAGGAGGCTATATCAATACCAACTCCTCCGGGAGCCATATTTAAAATGTAGTATACTCCCAACCTGCAGGAGCTTCCTTTAGTCTGCTGTCTGTGCTCACTGTAAGTCTTTTCTTTTTCTTGTTATATGCATATGCCTTTTTTTAGTACATTGTTAAATTTGTCTGTAATGATATGCCTAGACACTCTTTCCTATTCTTTGTGATTCTTTACTCTTCCCCGGACATTTATCTATGTACCCAATTACTGTACCGATTCTTGTACCCACTCTCTGTTTTCTGATACTCCTTCCATCACTCTCTGACTAATATCCTCTACTGTCTCCCAGTTTGTCTCTATTTCTCCTAGAACTGTACTAATCACTTTCTGCTCACACTCTATTTTTTCTCTTTGCAGTTTGCCCGGGACATCCACAAGCCTCGGGATCGCACCCCATTTGGTTCTGAAGCAGATTTTCAGCAAAAGCTCAAATCAGCCCTGGGAAATCTCAACTTTTAATCACAAGCCTTCCAGTAGAATTAATTATTAGGTGAATGTCATTGAATTGTTTTTAACCATTTTCTCTTACTTTGTGACCACCATTGTGAGGTGAGCACAGCTGCACTGAGCACCATTCAGCTTCTAACTTGGAGAGCTTTAATGAAGTCAGCCACTAGGTAGGAATATACTCTAATAATTGTACATGTTCCTTATTCCCTCTATATACAAACATGTGAGCTCCAGAGTCTAAGGTTAAAACTATTCCAAAACAAACCTTTAATTCAGTCCCTATTCCCTTAGCTCTACTCATTCTTATAGAGCTTGCTAGCAACATTTGGTTTCTGTAAGCTGCAAAGTTCTAACATAGTGTATTGTTTTACTTACATTTCCTGGCTCCTGATTGTTTGTTTTTTTTCTTTTCTATTTGGAATCCCTCCTGCTGGAGTTGCTCTGCCCATTCTGTTCGCCCTTCAGGCTCACTTCGCTGTCCTACCCTGCTGCCATATCCCACCCGCCGCCAGTGCATCTACTCTTGAGCACTAGGCAGACACTCCCTCACACTAGCCATCCAATTAGATGAGCTTCCTGTTATCCTGTTTCCTCCTCCTAGACCTATAACATGCTCGTGCTTCACCTATCACTTCTTCCTACACTCATATTACTATCTCACCTCACTACTTACCACCACAACACATTCCAGACACCTACTTTTCATCACACCACAAACCCACCTTACCATACTACTGCATACGCATATCTCACCATCAGTCCTACACTTGTCAATATTACTAGAGTCCAATATGTTTCATTTAAATGAATACCTACTAAAGATAGTTACTCTAATCCTCAGTTATTTAACAATGAGCTTATCAAACGATTGAAACTACTTACCAACATTGCCTCTAGGCTACTGCTTAGTGGTGACATCCACCCAAACCCAGGACCACTCTCAGATAACACCAACCCATCTAATCACTCTAGTCTCAACACCCCCCCACACACCCAATCCTAAACAGAAAAGAGAAATCAGACCTATTGCTAATGAACATTAATATTAGAATATAGCCAACAAATTGGACATCCTCCATGCCACTCTAGCTGCATACTCCCCATACATAGTCATAATCACTGAAACATGGTTAAAACCAAGTAAAAAAGATAAGGAAATACTACTACCAGGTTACTCCATACTACATGTGGATATACTCAACAAAAGTGGAGGTGGAGTTGCTGTCCTCTTTAAAAACTATCTCACTTTAACTTTCCTTGAATGCAAAACACCACAAGTGGACAGTGCAGAAATCATCTATACCACACTAACCATAAATTCAAGAAAAACACTTAATTGGCTGCTGTATCCTACCTAGAAATAATGTCCCAGTTATAGAATGTCTATTGCGCTGGGCAAGTAGTACCCTTAGTCAGGAGACATTCATACTGGGTGATTTTAATTTAAACTGGTTTGCATATGATACAGATCACCCCATCCATCACATAAACTTGCATGGTTTTACACAAACTATTCAAGAACCTGCCCGAATAGATAAAGCTAGTAAAAAAACAATCCACCTCGGACTGGATATTATTAAATAACTCCTCTCACTCATTCCAATCGGGATGCCTTCCTGATGGTCTGAGTGACCACCTACCCACATTTCTTATATGACAACACATATTCCCACCAAAATCTACTATGTTTAAACAACTCAAAAAAAACCATAACTTTAATCTTGACAACTACTAGCTGACCTACAGAGGTGCAATTGGACTCCACTGAAATACCTTGACCTAGATGATGCAGTGAACCACTTTAATAAATCTTTCTTTGATATATTAACTGCACATGCCCCTGTTAGAACCATCTGAGTAAAATCAAACTATGCCCCCTGGCTAAGCAGAGATACACTGCTGAAAACTAGAGATAAAGCCTGTGAACTATGGCATAAGACTAACACAGTAGTTTCTAAACAACAGTATCAAGAACTTAGAAATAAGGCAAAAAAGCAAATAAAGCAGGATAAAATAAATTTCTAACATAACATTCAAAACGCACATAAAAAAAAAAGCCCTTAAAAATTCTGGCCAGCTGTAAACTCAATCCTTCACCCAGGAAAATCTACTACACCAACGCCAAACGTCCACAACAATTCCAGTAGCAAAGCTACCATTTTTAGCAAACATTTTACTGAATCTATAATTGCCCTTTCCAAGCAGCAAACCCCTAGTCTTGATACCAAACCAGCCAAGTCTACAACTAGCAATGCCTCATTCTCTTTCTCCCCAGTTCCTACAGCCACTATAAAAAAACTACTACAGAAACTAAAACCTACAACACTTGCCATAGATAACTTACCCAGTGAATTCCTCAAAATTGCAGCTGAATCTATAGCCTTCCCAGTATCAATCCTTATAAATAGATCCATTCTCAAAAACAAGGTCCCTCAACTGTGAACAATTTCCCATGTAATCCCACTTCATAAAGGGGGACCTTCCAAAGAACTGACAAACTATCAGCCAATTGCTATTCTTTCACCTATTTCTAAGCTACTCGAAAGATGTATTCATCTCCAGACCATGAAATTCTTACTAACAAATTACCTTCTTGCAAACACTCAGCATGGGTTTCTCCCATCACATAGTACCACTACAGCTCTCTTACCCTTCACTAATACCGTAAGCCATCACAGGAATAACAACAACTTTGTAACTGCCATCTTTCTAGACTTATCAAAAGCTTTTGATATGGTCTCCCATTCCAAACTAATAGATGTACTAACTAAACTATCCTTCTCACCATCTGCCACAGCATGGATTCATAACTATTAACCTGACCATCAACAATCTGTTCTATGGCAGGGCGACCTATCTCCACGCCTTCCTTTATCCATTGGTGTCCCCCAAGAATCTATCTTGGGCCCTCTCCTTTTCTCCCTCTTTACTAATAATCTACACACAGCTGCACCACATGGTTCTATAATACAATATGCAGATGATTCAACACTCATCTGTGCTGCCACTTCTCTATCAACTCTTCATTCTCAAACACAGGAATCTTTCACTTCTGTTGAAACATGGTTAGCCAATGCCCATCAAATCCTGAACCCCAAAAAACTAAATTATTGGTCTTCCAACCTAACAAGACCTCTGTCTCATGCCCAACATTTAATATAATAGCCAAAGACAATACTGTGATCTCCCCAACAACCCATACAAAGCTTCTTGGAGTGGAAATAGTCAATACCCTAATATTTGACTTGCATGTCTCCCTAACTATAAAAAAAAAGTCCATAAGAAACTTGGAAGTCTATATAGGCACTAAAGGTTCCTGACTACAATGGCTAAAATTACATTAGCACAAACCCATCTGCACTCCACTCTGCTATATGCCTCTCCAATTTTAACTAATCTAAGGAAAAGTGACTTATCTAAGAGTATGTTATAATAAAATTGCTAAGTTTACATCTGACTGTCCATATAGAATGCATCATTGTACAGCTTTAAGGATACTAGACTGGCTTGAGCTTCACAACATTATTCTTTACAACCAACTCTCTCTAACTCACAAAATTGTAACACAACCAACTAGAACCCCTGTACTACAAAATCTCATCCTTCCTTACAGTTCCAGCAGACCACTTTGCTCTAACAACAAGAACTTACTCACCGTCTCCAAGGCCAACAACACTGCAGGAGAATCTTTATTTTCCAACTATTTATCTTGTATATGGAACTCCCTTCCTAACTCCATTCTCTCAACCTCATCCACTAAACACTTGTAAGCCATCACTTAAAGCTTATCAAAAAAATAAGTGGCACTGTTCCTGTACTAACCCCTCATGAGTGCTCTGATACATTACAGTATACCCAAAACACATGCAACTTCTCATCCGGTGTTTAATCCTTTGTTCCTACCAATCTCTCTTGACATAAGTCATACCTACAAATAGTACTAGCTATGTTAAAAGCCTAGGTTTTGTTGTCAAGATGTAACAAATGTGTATGTTCTTATGTATATTACATTTTGCTTACTTTATACTTTTTGATTATTGTAATGTGTGCATGAAAATTTACTGTTACTCATGGAGCTTTTCTCCCCAGGCCTCTGCTGAAAAAGGACCTGTGTCCAGTCGGATTTTCTCGGTAAACAAATGTTAAATAAATAAATAAATGTATTAGCATAATCGAGCAGAATTGTGTGTTGTATATGAAATCATCAAATAAAAGACACATTTCTATAATTATAATTAAGATTACATAAGAGGAATTACCGCGGTGATGCAGCGGTAGCATTGTTGCCTCACAGCAAAAGGTTCTCCCATTCGATTCTCGGCTGGAGCGCCTTCTGTGTGGAGTCTGCACGTCCTCCCCATGATCGAGTGGCATTCAAAAGACATGCGTAGAATGGGCGTGCCTTCATTGAAGGTTAGGCGTCAAGCTGGCACCTCGGCACCTGTAAAATATCTACTGCCAATCATTAACAGACCGGAGTTCCGTTGTGGTGATCCCTAACCAGGAAAAGCCGAAAGAATAACAACATAATTAAGATTACATAAGACAATATGCATTGATAGAACAACAGAAATTGTACTGACTCCTGTATAAAACCTAAAGATGAATTAGAAACATGCAAGTTTGTACGTCAAATTAAATGGAAAAAATGGAAAGTAATGAGTGAAAATCAGTGTAAAAAGTTGCATTTGGGGTGGTGGGTGCTAAAGTTTGTCAAACATAATAGAAGATTGTATGAGAAAGAAAATAAGAATGGTGAGCAACTGTTAATTTGTGGGCACGACACATAACGACACTTATGGAAGTAGTGCAGAGCACTCAAAAGTGTGAAAATGAAACTAACAACATATTGAAGGAGGAGGATTATTTAGTGATCTGGACATAAAAAGTCAAGATAAATAGTCAAAGTATAATTTCTAATCTAGACAGTTGGACAGAACACAATATCACGTCTGCTCAAATATTCAAACTGCTGATGTTGTAACTTTCCTTTTGCAAACTACTTACTTTTCAGGTCATCAGATGCTGCCACGGAGTAACTACCTATTTTTGCAATATGAAAATAAGAACTATAATATTTTATTTATTTATATTTATTGGGTTGTTTGACTTGCCAAAAATAGGTATGATGAAATAACTCATATAATATGCATGAAGTGATGTTTAGTTTCATAATTATGAAAAATGATTTATTTGTCTGGGGTCCCTGTGAGCAATACATCATATTCAAATAGGTCCTACCCCTGACCACACATGCGCGCTACAAGGAAAGTTACAACAGCAATAAGATATAAAACTTAAAGGGAGGTAAAAATAATGAAGCTCATATCTCTGACTTAGAATCAGATAGACCCTACTGATTAGTGCTCTTATTGTAGCTAAACCTAATAACATTCGTATATGCATTGCTCTACCAAACCAGAATAAAGCTAGAAAAGGGGGCACTTATCTATGTTGCACTATAGAATAAGCTGATAATGGCATGTCATATTTATGCTTGGCTTTAATCAAGAATTTTAGCAAGTCAAGTTAACTGAGGGAAGTTTGAAGTTGTGTACATTTAATACACCAATAACATGTTACTTATTCTTGGTAGTATTTTCTCAGTCCGTAAACTGTTTCAGAAAATTATTGCTCAGAATTTTGAAGTTGCCCATTCGATCCTCAGTTAGAGCGTCTTCTGTGTGACGTGTGAATGGGCATTCCTTCGTTGAAGGTTATGCGTTAGGTCCAGCAAGCCAGCTCATAAAACTCTACTGCCAATCACTAGCGGACAGGAGTTCCGCTGTAGCGACCCCTAACCAGGATAAAGCCTAAAGACACAAACAAACTGCTCAGAACTTTGAAGAGCTTGATGATATTGTTAATACCTTTGGTGATATAGTCATTTTGAATGTGACCAAGTATTAGTAAGATAAGTACTTGAATAAACTTCAACATAAAAAATATCGAGTGCAAGAATCAGACTTGCAGATTCAGAGGAATGGGTCACATTTAACTCCATAAGGTTTGAAACAAGATGAAGAAAAGCTGAGAGCGGTTGGACATCCGCATCTGCTAGAGGATACACAAACATTAATTAGATCTCCGGGTACATGGTAGAATATTTTATGTTAAATTCTGAATCTGTTTGAAATGTTAACTATATAGTAAGGAAATTATTTACAGAATGTGTAGCCTGGCATTGAAATGAAGAAAAAAGATGAGTTTTGAAAAGATCAGTTAGTTAACAAAGCACATAAACAGAAGTATTTTGATATGAATAAGTCAGTTACATTACAAGTTGATGCCATTCGAAATAATGCTGACAAAGTGAAGAGAACTTATTTGCATATTGTTTAACATCATTTAATGGCTGTCAGAAAAGAATTGATTAATTCCAAAAGGGGCTGTTTGAAATGGTTTATGGTTGTAAGAATCTTTATCAGAATATTTATGAAGGAAAGTTCAAGTTGAGAGTGATCATAAAGCATTACAGACTATTACCAACAAGCCATTGTAGTGAATGATTTTACATAAAAATGACCTGAAGGTGAGCTGTAAGCCAGAACATCATATGAGTCTGACTTGATATTTTGAACCTTCCAAACTTGCAATATCAAAAAGCAAATCTTTTTAAGAAGGAATTCTAAGTTAACCGGGGTATACCAAAAGTGCCTGTGAATGAAACAAACTCGTAAAGGATTTTAGACCTGCACTGCAGAACATGCACACAGGGAAATAATAAAATAGCTTGGTAGCACTAAAAATACAATTGCTAAAGAAATTTAGCCTTACATTTTGTTTAAAGATAATATAAGAAGAAAAGCATTTGTCCAAACCCACCATGAGACAAAAACCACACCAAGATTATACTATAGTAATCAGTTTATTGACCAAATTCCGCACACATACGTAATCAAACAGTAAATATCGAACCATGAATTACATCATTAAAACACCACATTAAACATTTAGACTGTTGTACCATACTAACGAAAACTGGAGCTATCATAAAACCACCCTGAATGGAACAAAAAACAATATCATAATCCTGTCCCCAACAAACACTCCAGGCTACAGGGTACAACAATCTCTCCCCATCTCTTGGCAACACAACCTGCTGACCATTGCCCACCTTAGTCTTTGATCACTGAAGCCAAATCATCACCACATAATTTATAATACACATGCTTTCACAACAATTTGCCTACTGTAAACACCCTAGCATACTTACTGCCAAAGCCACTCAGCTTGTATATTCAAACTTTTTGACACACAATGTGTACCACACAACAATCTAAGAACATGTTTCATCATGGGAAACTGCCCATCTTCCTCCTACCCTCTCATCCTTTCCCAACCTTTCAACATCCTCATCATGACCCACGCTTTTGTCAGATTGCCCAAACCTACCAACTTGGCACCCACACTAATAGCTACCAAATGAACCTTGATTGTTCTAATTGCCTCACCCAAACACCATGTGTGCACAACATATCTCATCACGAAAACCCATGACCACCTCCTATCCTGCAATGACAACTGACAAACAAGTGAGGAAAGCAAAGCTAATGTCGAGTTATATACCTTTCAGGTAGACTCAGGCCAGGATTGAAGAATTAACCAACTGGCTATGGATTTCCAATGTTCCACACCTCCTCTGGTAAACTACTGGTTTCACTCTCATGTCTGGTGCCAGAAACCAAAACCAAGAAAATTGAAGCTGAGAGCATACCTCAGCTACATGATTGAACTTGTCTAGTACATGCCTTGCTGAAAAGTAAAATTAATTATCAAGCTCTGTGGCACAAAGTTCCATAAAACCAACAAGACCAATAATAACTTACCAGTCTTCTTAGCCAAAACACGCACCGCTCTTTTATCAGTCAAAAACACAATTCTTAGCCAAAACACGCACCGCTCTTTTATCAGTCAAAAACACAATTCTTAGCCAAAACACGCACCACTCTTTTATCAGTCAAAAACACAATTCTTAGCCAAAACACGCACCGCTCTTTTATCAGTCAAAAACACAATTCTTAGCCAAAACACGCACCGCGCTTTTATCAGTCAAAAACACAATTCTTAGCCAAAACACGCACCGCGCTTTTATCAGTCAAAAACACAATTCTTAGCCAAAACATGCACCGCTCTTTTATCAGTGAAAAACACAATTCTCCTGTTTTTCAGACTTGCCTTCCAAACAAATGCTGTAGCCCAGATGGGCATAATCTCCAAAATGCGACATCCCTTCTCCACTCATTGAGCCAGTCTTCTAACCAGTTTGCCACAAACCACTCCCATCCAAATAAAGTCTCATGTCATGAGCCCCTGCATCATCCATAAAGAAACTTACATCATCATGTGACACCCATTCCTTCTGCCAAAACAAACCTCCACTAAAGCTGTCAAAATAAGAATGCCCATAAACTCAAATTTTCCTTAACCACCATTGTAACTCTCACCCTTACTCCTGCCACCTCTTAATAAAGTGGCAACTGGTGTACAAAACATTTTCCCAGGTCCAATGGCCCTACAAGCAAAGTTCAATAGCCCCAACAATTCTGTCACATCCTTAATACCAAAATTAATTTTTGCTTGTATCCAAACAGCTTCAACAACTTATTCTGAAGTAAGTAAAAAGATACCTTGTACCACACCAAAAGTTAACCCAAAAATTTCAAAGTTTTACTTGGGCCTTCTAACTTCTCTGCTAATAACAGCACACCTAACTCATTACATACCTGTAAAACACAACAGATTTACTAATGTTCCTGTCTGCCACTCACCTATCATCAAAAAATCATCAAAGTAAAGAAATGCCTTCTGATCCCCTACTCTCTGTTGTCATGTCCACTGTAACACAGAACTAAACTTCTCAAATGTAGAACACAGCCTAGTGGCATAGCCTTATCAAAATAAAACTTAGCATTCACAAATGAACCCAGTAATGGCTTGTCAGCTGACTTAACTGGCAAGAATGGAAAAATCACCTCAGCATCAAGCTTTACTAGCCAGGAGTCCTCAAATTCAGCAATAAGCCTGACTGCGTCATGCAATGACACATATTGAACCTTAGTATCAGCTCAAGAAATGTGATCATTAACTTATCTCCCTTTGGGAAATGAGAAATGGTGAATCAATTGAAATTCACATGGCTTGATGTTGGACACAAGGCCCAATGGAGAATCTAAATAAAACTGAAACGGCAGTTCTTCAAATGGGCCTAAAACTCTTCCTGTCATGTCTTCTTTATCTAGCAACACCTGTACTTATCTGTTCCTTCCATTTAGTGGACCACAAAGCCTCACTCACTTTATCACATTTCCAACAGCAGACTTCATGGAAAAAATGCCATAAATCTGTGTATAACCTCTCCTGCTAGCTCAGGGTCCAGAAAACCCTTAAGAAACATAGGCAATGCTGATACCTTATTCGGAAGTGAGAAGACCACATTGTTGTCATTCTCTGAAACAGAGTTGTACCTCTTTGCTCTCAAAAATTGTCTTTTCCCCAAATATCAGGCTGTTCCAGTCCTACTTGACAACCTATATCACATGACATTGTTGTTGAATATCAAGCCCCTCCTTCCTTGTGCCATCATTTCATTGAAGGTTCAAAGTGAAGCACACAAAAACAAATAAACTTACAAAAACTATTTTATGAATGGGGGGCTTTGCCCCCCTGCACCCCACACCCCCCGTACTTTAGTATTCCAACTCCGAGATTGCACTACAGTGGGGTAAGGGAAATGTCTTGTTTACTGCTTTATGTGGTAGTGCTAAACGAGAGATTTCCTGTACCCTACCTGCAATGCCAACACTCAAATGGCACACACACAACATGCAGGGCACCTTGCTGCCCTGCATACACACCCAAAAGTTTACAATTTTACTTACCTGGTACTTCCACTTTGAACCTTCGATGTTCTGAACATTGATGTTCTGGTCTCAATGATCAGAACTTCGATATTCTGAACATTTGACGGTTTCAAGTGGAACCATTTATATATATATATATATATATATATATATATATATATATATATAGAGAGAGAGAGAGAGAGAGAGAGATACACACACATACACACACTTATATATATTCATAACTGTAATATATTTTACAGAAAAGAAAAAAAATATGCTTTTTGATTCTTGTTGCTTCTCTATTTATCACTGGCACTTACAGCACATTTATTTGATCAGCCGCATCAATGACTTGCTAAGAAACAACAAGTCAAACACATTTTTGACTCTCAACAAAATGTTTAGAAAAACATACTGTGATGTGACTTATTTTGTACTGTCAGAACAACTATACTCTAAGGTTAAGCACTGTGCAAATTACTGTCTTAATGAAATAAAGTGCATGTCTTCATCTGTATAATTAAATAAAGGACTTGACGGCCCATATTTAATTGAAATGTAAGTAAAGGTATATACATTTATATTTCTTTAAGCTATGCTTATATACTATGTACTATTCACGTCAAAGTGTAGCCTATATTCTGCATGCATTTTCATTTCAATGACCTCCATATCTTAAAAGTGCATTTTACTTCTGTGTTATATATGATAATTATCATTAGTGTATCATTTTACTGCGGTGGTGGTGCTGTGGTAGCGTTGTCTCCTCACAATTAGACGTTGCACGTTCGATTCTCAGTTGGAGCATCTTCTGTGTGTCGACATGAGTGAATGGGCATTCCTTCGTTGAAGGTTGTGCATTAGGCCCGGCAAGCCAGCACGTAAAAATCTACTGCCAATCATTAGCGGACCGGAGTTCCGCTGTGGCGACCCCTAACCGGGAAAAGCCGAAAGACAGTTTTATCATTAGTGTATCATTTTGTGTATAGCATATTGCTGTTAGAGCATTATATATTTCAGTTATTATGTCATATATCCAAAGGTTTGACAAAATATCATGTATGCACTCTCAGATACAGTCTTACTACTCACAAGGTACATAATCTTTTAACATGTAGTTCAAAACTAGGCCAAACATTTTAAATTATTTATTCTGTCATAATAGTTATTCTGGACTTTAGGAATCAGAAAAAGAAATGTACTCCATACTGCAATGCTTATTAGGAATTTTACCAGAAATGCTGACATTTCTTCCTTGTTTTTTTTTTCCAATTTATTTTCTAATAAAAAAGAAAACTGTCCATCTTTATATTCTACCATAAACAACAACAAATTATTTCCAGAATCAGCTATGAGAACTTACAATATTCTAGTAATTGAAGCTGTATTGTCCAGTTATTTTTATAATGACAGATAAGTTAAAATCATGCTCTCAAAATGTGCTTCAGTTTTGTATGTCCAATAGTGTCCATCTCATGGAATCTATGTCTCTCTGTCTGACATGTGACATCCCTTTTAAAAGGAAAACGTAACTGTAAGTTTTTTTTTCTGCATTGATAACTGATTGTTTTGTTTATTTGTTACTTTCTACAGATATTATTGGGGGGGGGTGCTGACCCAAGGCACATCCCTTATAAGGCTCATTGAGGAATAGTCAGCTATAAAGAAAAAGCAAATGCAATGATGTGTTAGATAAGAATAGCTACAGCAAAAAAAAAAAAAAAAACTCAGAAGTATGCTCTATGTAATACATATTACAGTAAAAGTTTGAGAAATAATTTCCTATTCATTTCAAGGAACAGTTTGGTCTAAAGATGATTTTCTAGCATAAAGAGAATATCTCTCTGATACATATTCCCTACTCTTCTAAGTTTCCAAAAGTCATATGATTTAGTGAAACTACATGCACTGAAAGATGGATCCTTTTGCAATACAAGATATTCCTGAGGTTGTCATGTCAAATAATGGTGTGCTGTATGCAGGTACATAATTCAGTAGTCTTTCAGAGATATAATGTTTACATGTTACTTAAAAGATCAAGTTGAAAGAGCAGTTAAGACTATGAATCACTTGAAGAAGCAGCAGAATAGCTAAAATAATTAGTGCATCACTTTAGTGTGGTGTGCAATGGGCTGGAACAGCTAAAATGATTAGTGCATCACTTTAGTGTGGTGTGCAGTGGGTTGGAGCAGCTAAAATAATAAGTGCATTGCGTTAGTGTGGTGTGCAATGGGGTGCAACAGCTATAATGTTTAGTGCATCAATTTAGTGTGGTGTGCAGTGGGCTGCAACAGCTAAAATGATTAGTGCATCAATTTAGTATGGTGTGCAGTGGGCTGCAACAGCTAAAATGATTAGTGCATCAATTTAGTGTAGTGTGCAGTGGGCTGCAACAGCTAACATGATTAGTGCATCAATTTAGTGTAGTGTGCAGTGGGCTGCAACAGCTAAAATGATTAGTGCATCACTTTAGCATGGTGTGGAATGGGCTGGAACAGCTAAAATGAATAGTGCATTACTTTAATGTGGTGTGCAATGGGCTGCAACAGCTAAAATGATTGGTGCATCACTTTAGTGTGGTGTGCAATGGCTGCAACAGCTAAAATGATTAGTGCATCACTTTACTGTGGTGTGCAATGGCTAGAACAGCTAAAATGATTAGTGCATCACTTTACTGTGGTGTGCAATGGGCTGCAACAGCTAAAATGATTACTGCATCCATTTAGTGTGCTGTGCAATGGGCTGCAACAGCTAAAATGATTAGTGCATCACTTTAGTGTGGTGTGCAATGGCTGGAATAGCTAAATGATTAGTGCATCACTTTAGTGTGGTGTGCAATTTGCTGTAACAGCTAAAATGATTAGTGCATCACTTTAGTGTGATGTGCAATGGGCTGTGCTCTTGACATACGTCCCCCTGTGTGTGACTTTATCTAAGCATTGTCAACTCTTAAGGGCAGCATATCTATATGATCACAGTCCCCCAGGGGATTTTACCACTTGAGTGCCCTTGGGAGTACATGCTCACCATCCTTCTCTACAGAGAGACAAACAGTCATAAGCCACCACATTCCTCTCCTGTCTTGAGCCTGCCCCAGCAGGTGCTCAAACCCTATCCAAAGACAGGTTACTTATGTTGTAGTTAGGGCTTTATTCCTCTGTGCCACCAGAGCTTGGAACCCCTTTATGCAGCGGACTTGGGATAAAGCCTTGGCAATTTAGAGACTACCTGATCCACCTAGAGTTTGTCTTTAGGACATGTGATGAACCCACTGTATTTGTTGCCAGACCTCACAGACTCCAGGAGGATATGCATACCCTGCACAGAAAGCAGCCAGACTGCTTTTTATAAGTTACTGATGCTTTGCAGTTCACGTCATTAGTTTCTCCATAGTTTGTAGCACCAACGACATCAGATGAAACATAAGTAGTGTGGCCGACGTGAATTTGTTTTAAAACTTCTCGGTATTAACAACTCCTCCCTTATTCTTTATATTCTTCTCTCAGTACTGTACAATACAGTGTGAGTTGTCGAAGTCATTGCATATGCATACCTGCAACAAATGTAAAATCCAATAAATATGAAAATACTAGCATTCACGTTTCAGATTAACATGCCATATTCTGAAATTGTTTATAAAATGTATGTCAGAGCTTAAACTTTGAATGTTTGTACATTTGTCTGCACTCAATGATATGGACTTAAATGTTCAGCTCTGAGTCACATATTAGGTATTGCAATGTTGCATGCAAACAGATGAATTGATTTAGCAGTTCTATATTTCTAGTATCAAAAAAAGTGATGCTTTCTAATACAGAAGTTAGCAATTAGGCTTTTTTCTCTGCATTCAGATAAATTCTCAGTGCACCAGTGGTTAATTTATTAAAATGGATAAGCATTTGGCAGTCAAGCTGTTAGGTGAAAGGCTATTCCCCCTCCTGTCATTAGAACAGAAATAGTAAGCTGGTAGAATTATGGATCACTGTAACAGTATGTTTTCTCTACAGAGTAACAAAATCCTTAAAAAAACAGACAGTGTCCTTTCATTCTTTCCTTTTGAAATACATGTTTTGTGTTGTAATAGCATCTCTTTGTACTTCTGCTTCAACTGTTTTGTTCCCTGGTGTTCCTGATTTTAAAACAAGTAGCGAGATGAAGCACTTTCTGTATTACTTCTAGTATAACTAATATATAGGAAGAAGAAAACTCTTTAGTTATGTCAGTAGGAAATATTTTTTCTTGTCACCCAGTATGTTTTTCATATGCCACGCTACTGGCAATTTATTTTTGCAGATTTTTACAAGGGGTTCTTAGAATCTGAATTATAAATAACCAATACTTTAGAAATTCTTTAACTGAACAGGGTAATACAAAAAGAACTTGTCTACCAAGATATACAATATAGGTTTCTAATTACTGGCCTGTTTAAAAATGCAATGCAATGAGCAAATGTATCAGAAAAAAAGACTTTCAAACATTTTATTTTTCAGCAGGTTGACTGACTACTACATGCAGCTAACAGTTTCTCGTTTATTTTCTTTTACATTTTTCATCTGTCTTTGCCATTTGATAATCTCATTGCATTTTCTCACAACACTTCTCAACCTTAGTTCATCCCCAAAAAGAATACTGTTTCTGTTTATAAATCTATGTCCATGCCAGCATCAATGTTTATATTTGTATGGACTCTACAATAGGTTGCTGTACCATTAATATTAATAATAATTATTGAATGTTTATGATAATGTTGACTAGATATCTATTTTACATCTCTGACCACATAATCAGGACCAAGCGAGTAGATGGTCCTGTGTTGATATGGGCAAGTGCCAGCATAGCTAGCTGGAGTTTTGTAACAAATGATATGCCCTGTGAATATCAAACCGATTTATACAAGATTCTTGTGTTACAAATGTATTATTTATTTTATTGTTTATTTATTTATTTATTAACATTTTTTACCAGGAAAGTCCACTGGGCCAGACTGAGCCCATTTTCAGTGGAGGCCGAGGTAGAAAAGCTCCAAGATTAAAATAACAGTTAAATACGTTTCAAAAGTAAAACATATAAAAAGCAAAAATCCAGAGTTTCATAACAACAAATTAAAGTGAGCAAGATCCACAAGTTTCAAAGTAGTCATAAGCTTCAGATTCTATGTCAGTAAACAAGTGATTTCAAAATAGGATACAGAGAAGTACAGAAAATATACAAAGTTTCATAGGAAATTCAGTATACAGTAGTTTCAAAATGAGTTGCAGTTTGTTACAGGAGGTGTCAAATAGCAACATTCTTAAGTCAATAGATTGCTATAAATTTAGACTAGGTAATTCCCAGTGATGATAGCAAGAAAGAGAATGGTTAGAGAGACGAGATAGTATAGGAGCAAGATTGGATGTATTAGAACTGTATGTCATTTGTATGTCAAACTGATTTTGTACAGATGCTTGTGCTGAAAATATATTTGTGAGCTTTGCTTGTGTTGAAATGCATCAATAGTGCACCCTCCTGAAATAAAGAGAAATGTACATTTATTATTGTAACTGCATTAAATGTATGTGTTTTAATTGAGGATACTGGCACAGCAGAGGTTAACTTTAAGGAAAAATAAGGGAAATGTAAATAAGCTGTGAAATCATTAAAAGGCAGTCCACAGTGTTGAACAGGACCAGAGACATTGGGTCTGGGAAACAGCCTTTGTCCATTAGCTCATTTAAAAGAGGGGAGGCGCCCAGGCACTGATGCGTATTGTGGCCATCTGTGCTAACTTCCTGTCTCAGCCTAACAAGGGAATACTGTGAGAACCTAGAGTCAGGAGACCAGATGATGTCATTCTGCCAGCCCACTTGGAAATTATATTTAAGATAGTACAAAGAGAAATCTGACAGTACAGAATATTCTGTTTGGGAAGCCTGACTAGAAAGACCCTTACCCACAGCATCTTGCCTTGTGGTAATAAGTAACTTAACTAGGGAACATTAAAATTCTCTTAAATTCCATCAGGAATATAATGAAGCTTAGTTCAGAGAGTTTTTTTCTTTATTTGTATGAGTCTGTCCATCAGTGTTAATTTCAATATTTTCCTCTGATTTAAACTCTTGTCATTCACTGTGAATATATATTCAGTATTTTCATGTTCTTTTATTATCTTTTTTAAATATATTTAAAACGTTTATTGTGGCTGGTCCTTGTAGAAAGTATCTAACCTTTGAGAGTACTTATATTTATTTGGCGACACTATGTGGGCCACTCCAGAAGGCCTTGCATTCTTGGTCAACTAGCATAATTCGTGTTAGTATTAATACTGCACAGTATAATTGGACAGCCTTTGTTAAGGACCTTAGAGTAGCTGATTGTAGAGTGTCTGGTGGCATTGAATCTACCTTATAGTCTGGGCAAAGCTGATAGTGCGGATAATCTGTGCCAACCTTTCCCAGGTGTACTTGTGTGTGAAAATTAAATCTTAGAAAGCTACTTGGGGCAGGGGCATTAAGCACTGGGTTCACAGAGATGGTGCTGGAGGACTTGGCTTGGACACTCAGCTGAGGATCTAA
Organism: Protopterus annectens; assembly: GCF_019279795.1. Taxonomy (NCBI): domain Eukaryota; kingdom Metazoa; phylum Chordata; order Ceratodontiformes; family Protopteridae; genus Protopterus; species Protopterus annectens. The sequence continues at coordinate 82,330,148 of NC_056743.1, forward strand.
CTCTATAGCTGTACCAGTTGGAGTCTTATTGGGGATCTGGATGGAGACAGATATAGAGGCATACAGACCACGGACTGAGTGTGTTCTCTACTCTTAAGGGAAATTGTACTTGATGCAGAGAAGTCTGCATCTGGAAATACTGAGTGTATCCATTTGTATTCCAAATGCATGTCCTTCTCCAGTGTCAGTGGTGTGGACTCAGGCTCCTTGATTCCTGGCCCAGTGTGGGGACAATACATATTGGTAGCAGTGGTGGGCAACACATTTATTGGTTGGCAGTGGTGCGACCATCACATGCTCACACATTGTTGAGCAGTGGTGTGAATATTGAACTCCTGTAGCCTGTAAGCAGTGGTCACTAAAGAAGGTGTTTGTACTCTCAGCAGCCACACCATAGACATTCAAAGTTTCATATCACAATAGTTTTATTTATTTATTTTTGTTAGCTTAGTTAGGCAGGGAAAGCAGTCAAGGATTTCAACAAAGGATTATGGCAAGCTGACAAGCAACCAGTTGGCTGAGATGTGCCAAGCCAAAGGACTGGAGCATGCCAACCTGACTAAAGGGGAAATTATTGCAGCATTAATCACAGCTACAGGACAGACAAGCAACCAGGAAGATAACCAGTCTGTTGACAGGGACTTGCAGGTTTCAGAAACAGGACAGTTCAACTTTTCCTTAGAGGACTTAAAAATCCATCTGGAGTTAGAGACTTGAACTGGAGGCCAAACAGTTGGAATTAGAATCAGCAGAGTGAATGCAGCATTTGAAGGCTAAAGTAAAAGAGAGACTGGGACATCTGAAAGCTAAAGAAAATGAGAGGTAGAGGCAACATGGAAAGGAAATGCTGACTCTTCACCAGGGTCATGCCGGTAATGGGGAAGGGGGTTACCATACCCCAGAAGCAATAAATGTCTGTAAACATCTTCCTCATTACAAAGAAGGTGATAAGTTTGATTGGTTATTCATAATTTTGAAAGATTATGCAAACAGTATAGCATTGACCGAGGGCTCTGGGTACAGTTCCTCACCTCCTTACTTCATGGTAAAGCTGTAACTGTTGTTTCTAAATTGTCTGATACTGATTGTTTAGATTATGAAAAAGTGAAGCACTTTTTTATTACAACGTTTTACGTTAACACCTGAAGCTTACAGAGAAAAGTTTTGTGAGCATAGACGCAATGCAGATGAACGTTTATGTGATTATATTGCTGAATTAAACACTTATTTTCATAGGTGGGTGAGTGTGTGTCAGGTCACCACTTTTCAAGGGCTGGCAGACCTCTTGGTGAGGGAACAAGCACTTAGCACTTTGCCTGAGGACATGAGAATCAGGTTGGAAGACAGGGAATGCAACTTAGCAGATGAGTTGGGGAAAAAGGGAGCTCTATACCTAGCAAGCAGGATATCACTGCACAGGAAAGGGATACCCAGCACTGCATATGGATATAAGGGGACCCATGGTGGGCAGCCTAAACCGCCCCAACAGAGTTCTCCAGTTACATGGGAAGCCACTAGTTCAGGTCAGAATCAAGGGTTAAGAGTATTAAATGTAACCAGTGGGGCCATGTAGCATATAGATGTCCATGCAGGCAAGGTGGTGAACAAATGGTGGGGAAGCCAGCAAGTAGGAATAACAGAATGCCAGTGGTAAGTTGTCTGGAGACAACAGGGGTGCCAAACTATGAGCAGAGTTTATATCTGATCTTGGCAGATGGAAAACAGGTCACTGCCAAGAGAGACACAGGCTCTGATATAACCATTGTGAAGCTTGCAGTAGTTAAAGAGGAGCAGTACTTGCTTGGGCAGTCCAGTCCAGTCATTGCTTTAAGAGGGATCCCATTTCAAATGCCTTTGTCCAGGGTTCACTTTGACTGGGAGTGTGGAAAAGGAAGCAATCAAGCATTTGTTTGATAATGCAGTACCTTCTGTGCATGCAGTGACATGTAGTCAGGCTTAGATACAGGCCTGTGGGTTTCATAGCCTGGGGAAGACCCAGACAGACTGCACACCTGGAGCCATGACTGGTGATGTGGCTACTTCAGGGAGGGAGCTACTTTGTATCAGGTGAGCAACAGCTGCTGGTAGGTACTGATGTTCTCTTGGACAGAGTGACTGCCAGGGCAGAGGTGAAAAGTAATAGACAGGCTGACAGTGAGGCACTGTTGTCAGTGGATACAAGACTTCCTGTGGAGAAGGAACTGGGAAGAGTTACAAAGAGAGAGAGTCGAGAAAGGCTCAGCTCTCAGACCCTACATTACAAGGCATAAGGGAGGCAGTTAGGAGGCATCTTATTCTCAAGGAAAAGAGGGTTCTGTATATTGGAACAAAGTGTTACTGTATAAAGAGTGGACACCTGAGGGAGGGCTAGAAGGTGAAGTTATACAGCAATTGGTAGTACCCAGATTCTACCATTTGACACTTTGAGCCATAGCCCATGACATTCCCTTTGCAGGTCATGTGGGTATTAAACTTACAAAGAGACATATTATGCAAAACTTTTATTGGCCTGGGATTCCCAGGGATGTAACTGGGTACTGCAGGACCTGTGAGCAGTGCCAAAAAGTAGACAAGGCAGGAGACAAGGTCAAAGCTCCTTTGATGCCTTTGCCTGTGATACTGGAGCCATTTCAGAGGGTAGCTATGGATATTGTGGGGCCTTTGAGTACCTCAAGGTCCACAGGGAAGACATATATCATAGTGGTAGTATATTATGCTACTAGATACCTTTAGGCAGTGGTTCTGTTCTCAATGGAGGCAGAGAAGGTAGCAAATGCTTTGCTTTGACATTTTCAGCAGGATAGGTTTCCCAAGAAATACCGACTGACAGAGGTGCCAGTTTTATGTCAGACCTACTGGCTTGTCTGTGGGATTGATGTGGCATGAAGCACCTAAAGACAAACCCCTACCACCCCCAGATTAATGGTCTTGTAGAAAGGTTAAACTCTACACTAAAGACCATACCATGGGCATTTGCAGGCCAGTTTAAGAGGGAGTGGGACAAATATTTGCCCCATCTATTGCCTGCTTACAGAGAGGTGCCCAAGGAATCCACAGGTTTTTCACCCTTTGAGTTGCTGTATGTATGTATATAGGGTGAAGGGGCCTTTAGATTGATTTATGATGAGTGGGAAGGTGAGTGTGAATCCCACAAGGAGTCTGTTGTGGCATATATCCTAAACCCTAGGACGAGGCTGAGGGAGCTCATGGGCTTAGCCCAGGAGAACCTGTCAGGAGTCCAACAGCAGAAAAAGGTCTGGTATGACAGGAATGCTTGAGCCAGAGAGTATGCTGTGGGATAGCAGGTTATGGTTCTCATTCCTGTCAGATACAATAAAATGCAGGCAGCTTGAGAGGGACCCTTCAAGGTGATAGGGAAGGTCAGTGATGTTAACTACATGGTAGAACTGCTAGGCAGGAGGCAGGGACACAAATTGTACCATGTTAACATGATGAATCCTTACCATGATAGAGAGGCCCTTGTGCTGAGAATTTGCAGTGGATGCCAGGAGGATTCTCAGGGGGATCTGCTTAATGTTCTCCCCAGTGAGGCTCAGACTGACACCTCAGTGGAAGGGGTAACAATGTCCCAGTAGTTATCCCCTATCCAGGATAAAAAAATCCGAACAGTTACAGACATTTGGGGACATGTTCACTGGGAAACCAAGGTGGACCCACCTGGTGCAGCACCATATGGATACAGGGCCCTAAAGACATATACATCAGGCCCCTTACAGGGTGCCTGAGTGACTCAGACAGGCTCTGAGGTAGAAGAAACAGGAGATGTTTGAAGTATGAGTAATCCAGGACTCCATCAGTTCCTGGGCCTCCCCAGTGGAGCTGGTACCAAAGAAGGATGGCAGCACCAGGTTCTGTGTGGACTACAGGAAACTAAATAGTCACACAGAGCCAGATCCTTACCCCATGCATAGGAAATATGAAGCTCTAGAGCAGCTGGGTGGGGCTATGTATCTGACCACTACTGATCTTACCAAGGGCTACTGGCAGATGCCCTTGACTCCCAAAGCTAGAGAGAGGTCAGCCTTTGTGACTCCTTTTGGCCTGTATGAGTTCACAAAGATGCCCCTTGGATTAAAAAGCATCCCAGTGGCTGGTATATCTATCCTAGTAGGAGCAGGAGATTATGCCCTTGCTTACCTGGATGATATTGCCGTCTACAGCCACTCCTGGCAATAGCACCTTCAGTATGTCAGGAAGGTTCTGGGCAGACTTCAAAGGGCAGGGTTGACCATTAAGCCCAGTAAATGTCAGGTGAGTATGGCAGAGGTCTCCGACCTGGGACATAGAGTGGGGAGTGGTAAGATCAGGCCAGAACCTGCCAAAGTGGAAGCCATTCAGGCATGGCCTGCCCCTTTTACCTTAAAGGAGATGAGGGCATTCTTAAGAACACTGGGGTACTATAGAACATTTGTCCCCAATTATAGTACCATGTCTGCTCCCTTCACCAACCAGACAAGAAAAAAACAGGCCAGATTAGGTAGTGTAGACCCCAGCATGTGAACAGACATTCCAGAAGCTTAAAGGAGCTTTGGGAGGACCACTTTGTTAGCCAGTCCAGATTATAGCAAACAATTTGTTGTGCAGGTGGATGCTTCTAACCATGGGGTGGGGGCTGTACTTAGCCAAGTTTCCACAGAGGGAGAAGCTCACCCAGTTGTATATTTCAGCCATAGACTCCAAACAAGGCAGGAATGTTATGCAGCTGTAGAAAAGGACTGTCTAGCCATAGTATGGACACAGCAAAAACTTCAGCCTTATCTGTATGGAAGGAAATTCACTGTAGTTACAGACCACAATCCCTTAACATGGCTACAATGAGCCAGCCAGAAAAATGCCAAGTTACTAAGGTGTAGCTTATGATTGCAGGCATATGGCATGACAGTACAACACCATAGTGGTGTCAGCAATGCCAATGCAGATGGGCTTTCAAGACAGGGAATGGCGTAACACATTCCCAGATAGGGTTATTTCTCTCAAGCCATGTTTCTCAAGGGTCACTTGAAAAATTAGCTTGAGTCTTTGGGGGGGGGGTGATGATATGAGCAAGTGCCAGCATAGCCAGCTGGAGTTTTGTAAAGAATATTATGTCCTTTGAATATCAAACTGATTTATACAAGATGCTTGTGTTACAGGTTCGCTTCATGATGTGAGGTACATTGAAAGGGTAAGCTCATCAAATTCTTTGATGATGCTCCAGGTCGTTTCGGGGGTACTTCCTTTTTCCCTAAGTTGTGTTGACCTGTGGGTGATTCAGGAAACAATCACCTGCAATGTGAGTTGTAGGCATCTTTGTCATGGAAGAAAATACAGACATTTCCTTGTTAGCTGTTGACTGTATGCAGATTTTTATCAATGAATTTTGAAAGAGAACTGTATCAGACTAATATCTTTTCATTCAGTCATGGTAATCACAAATAACTACTAGTTCTTCTGATTTTTCTTAAATATGTGTCCTAAAATATGTGGCCTTATTAAAGACTGTGACCATAAAATCTCCTGCTTAATGAAAAACTACCTCAGATACTCCCATGACCTGGATTCTCCCATCTCTTCAACCACGAGCATTACAGCCTCATAGATATTTCCCTCTCTATGCAAACATCCTCAAAAACTAACCTATAGACAATTATCAGACCATATCCTTCACTTTGACCTTGTAAATAAGTTCCAGCATGGCTTCACTCCCTTCTACTACATAAATACTTTATATGACTCAGACCTTATTTATACCAACATGAACAGATGCAAATTCCAAGATCTGGGATTATCCCCTTTCGTAGTTGTCTGATTCAAGGATTACCGGTTCTGTCCTGTAATCTCTATAATCTGGTGTTATATAAAGCTCAGTTCTAGGAATTGCATCTTTCTCTTTGTAAACAATTTTCCATCTGATAACATCCTCTTCTTCCTCAAAGATGGTGCCACCTCAAACTCTTTAAATGCATCGCTGCAAAATCAATTAATCAAACTACGTCACAAGTTTCATAACAATGAAGTAATTATGGATCCTATTAAAATTAAATCAGTTATTTTTGTATCTTCTGAAGGCTTTCAAATAGCCTCCTCTACAAGTCTTTGATTTCTGGCGCAACTTTGTTTCACAAATGTTTACTACAAATCTTGACATCCTTTTAGCGATCATTCTCGTTTTATATAAACACAGAAATACATTTAAAACATTCTTCCAAATATTAAATCCTCATACAATTTAGTCATCTCACTCCTGATTCCTGACTCAGCATTAATGAATAGTCGCTTTCCTCTGGTGATCGCTGCAGTACATACATACTCCTAACTACTCTTAGTAAAATATTTTGATTCATTAAATTAGCTGGTCAATGCATTTGTTGTTGTGAATTCCTTTCCTTGAATCATTGCCCATTACTGAAGGGAATACTTTACTCCTAAGCAACGCATTATTCATGCTCTGAATTCATGTTATGGGCAAACTGTCCATTCATTCCAACATTATCCTTTCAGAATGCAAACTGTTTGTACTGTAATGCCACAAACACTCCCTTTCTCCTACTGCATCCAACAAAAATCCATCTTAAAATAAGTCTTGTTGTCTAGAATTCCATCCTTGTTTATGTTCAAACCTTGCCAGTGCTCTACATTTTCAAAAAAAAAATATCTGCAAAAATACTTGGTTACAATATTCCACTTTAAATTGTATTGATCTTTTTTTGAAGCTCATGTAAGTAACAAAGATTTGGTGGTGAACATAATCTCCTTAACATATTTAATGTAAAATCATAGAATTTTTGATGAAGAAAAATTTGTTGTCTTTGCATTGTGTTTTTTTGGTAAGCATGGCCCCCTGAAACTTTGCATGAAATGCAACCCCCTACCGTGCCATTATGAAAGCCTAAATCCAAATTACTCCAAAACTTAAACAAATTACTTTATAAGCTATCGAGTTTTCATGCTAAATTTATCAGCAGGATAGTCTTAGTTCCTGAAAATACAAGTCATTAACTAGATCAGAATCAGACCCACATTTATTGGCCAAGTATGCGCACATATAGGGAATTTGACTCCGGTTTCAATGACTCTTCAAGTATGACTTACATAAACAACATACATACAACTATTAAGAACAAGTCAAAAAAATGTAAATATACATATACGTATACATACAAGGTGCAAAGTGCAACTCAGTGCAAGAAATACTGAAATAAACTCTAAAAGAAACAAGTATTAACAATACTCAAAGGCTTGGGAAAAAGAATACCCCAGCCTAATAAGCTGAGTTAACCATCTATGAACTTGATGGCCTGTGGAAAAAAAATGTTATTATATCTGCTTGTTTTGGTTCCCATTAATCAATAATGCCTGGTCGATGGTAATAGTTAAAAAGAAATGGTGACCTGGACATGAAGGGTTGGTGATGATTTTTCCTGCCCTTTTCATGACTCTGGAATAGTACAGGTCCTGTAAGGAGGGCAAACTAGCAGCAATCATATTTTCGGCAGACCTGACTATTCAATGTTACCTGTTTTTGTTATGATTAGACAGAGATCCAAACCCCACTGTTATGAATTAGCTGAGAACAGACTCAATGACTGCTGTATAGAACTGAATCAACAGTTCCTGTGGGAGGTTGAACTTCCTCAGCTGTCACAGAAAGTATATTTGCTGTTGTGTCGTTTAATAATGGACCGTATTGTCTGCGTATTTAATACGTTTGACAGAGGGGTCCTTAGAGGTGCAGTCATTAGTGTAGAGGGAGAATATCAGATCTTGCAGATGGAACCTTCACTGAAAATTATCACATGATAATGCAATACTGAAACAAACAGTAGCAAGGTAACCAGAAAGGCACAGGAATGCAACTTTAAGCGGGTATATACAGCTATAAGTAGTGTTTTAAAACAAATCCTGGAGAAAAAATCACAATACTGCCACTACTGCAATCTTATTGCAGACTAAAACACCACACTAAGCAGTAATTTACTAGTAACACTATAATAAATGCCCGAATGAGACACAAATCTGGCAGTAGATCACAATCCTGCAACAACTGTGAAAGAAGCTACAAGACTGAGGCCCCAGACTGGTTTAAAAATACAAAAAGCTCCCTTTTACATGTAATTTTTCTTAAGGAAATAGAAGTGCAGTATGATGTATAAATTATGCAAAATCTTATTTTATTTTATTGATTTATTTTTATTTATTTATTTTTTTTTACATTTGTTGACCGGGCTGGTCCAACTGGATATATGTCCATTTTCAGTGGAGGCCTGGGGAGAAAAGCTCCGCAATTCAGAATAGTATTACACAAACACAGGTACAATAGCAAGTTTAGGCAAAGTATAACGGTACATTACATATTAGCGTATGAGCAAGGAAAAAAAAAATACATTACTAGTTACAAAAAATACATTCCTAGTTACATAAGTATGGATATACGTCAGAAAATATATAAAGGTAAGTGAAATAGGGCACTTTTAAACTAAAAGGATTACACACACATTATTGTTAGTAAAATATTAATGAGATTGGGTGAGTGAGAGGATTAGTGTCTGGTGACAAGGGAGGTAGTCTTGCAGTGAATCTTGCAGTAATACACAATCTTCACACAACTACAAATGACGCTACAAGACTAAGGTTCCCAGAACAAACTAAAAAAATTCAAATAGATAACTTTTTTGACTAAACCATGGGCAAAAAGCAATGAAGTTAAAGAACATATCACCACACAGATATATAGATATAAATGCATTTTAAAATATTTGAGCAGAATTTAACCAAGAGGCTTTTTTTTCTTCCCTTTTGATGAAAAGCTTATATCTCATGCCTGTCAGAGTCTTCAACAATAGAAGAATGAAAATAATTGCAGGCATGACTATAGGGAATAAGATGGTGGGTTGGGGATGGGAGGATTAAAAAAAGAAGACAGAGGGAGTTGGTGAAGAGTAGAATAGCAGAAAAGGAGTACAAGAAAGTGACAGGTAGCGGTAGATTTATATTACTGTAGCAAAGAAGTATTCAAAGTCTGTATGTCCATGTTCAGAAGCATCTTTATTTTACTACTAACTTCATTCCCAAAGAAGCATCTTTGTTTTACTACTAATATTGTTCCCAGTTATCCTGTTCTCATTACAGCTGCAACTGTAGTATGTGCATGTCTAGCACAATATAAGTAAAAAGCCACTCTCTTAAAAAAGCAAGTTTGTTTTTCATTATCCATAATCCTTTGCAACTTTCCATTGTTGATCTCTCTGAATATGCGGCTCGGGCAGGTATGTGCCTTATATTGAGCAGCATTCTACCTTCACCTAGGATGATGCCAAAGTACGAACAAAAGATGATCGACTTCAGTAATTGGCTTCAGTTCTGGAATCTTTCCAGGGAGATTCAATATTTATCAGAATGGGAGGACATGCTTAACAGACCAGGTTGCTTTGCAAAGGTCTGTCTGCACCTGCCTCCCCTAGGCTTCCAAATATTGTCTAAAATTTTATCCACCCCCTTAGAGCAAATTTTGGGCAATGCCAAATTGACAAACCTACTGATGGTAGCAAATAAAACCCAGTGAAGCCGACCTGTTACTGTTGAATGCTAGGAGCCTAAATAAGGCTCTCCTCAGTCTGCGCAATATAGGCATCTGTGCCATTACTGAGACATGGAGTATTTTCTGCAGATTTAAAGTACTCCAGCTGTGCAAGGCTTCAGTGACTTCCACACAGACAGGGACAAACAGTGGAGGAATCTCATTCTATATGAGCAACAACCATAACTTTAAATAGGTTAATGAGGATGATGCTCTGGAATTTATCTACATTCAAATCACCATAGACAAAGTCCTTTATCATATCCTAGCAACACATAGGTCACCCTCTATTTCCCTAAAATCCCATAACTCATGCCTAGACCTACTGGTGACAACATTAACTCAAATTCCCTATTCATGGGTGACTTTAGCCATTTATAGACTGTAAAACACACTGCCTGATAATCCCAGGACCAGCAATTTGTGGACTTTATTAAAACAAATAACCTTGAACAGATGGTGTGCATACCCAACAAAAGTTGAAGTATACTGGACTTGTTACTCAGCTATATGGGAAAGCACTGTACCCCCGCCCCATGTCACATCCTTACTGATGAAGTTGGACCAGAAAATATTTTTCTTACAAACAAAACTCAATTCAGTGTCTCCAGCAACCCTGTGACAGTTAGGAACTACTCTAAAGTAAACTACATGCTATTAGCCGATAGTCTGTCAAAATTCAGTGCCCCTCCCAACTCCAAGATTGCAGCATTGCATACAAAGCTGTTCTCAGAGAACCTGTACAACCATTTAAAGGGTTGTATAGAGGCTGTTGTACCTACTACAAGCCATCCCACAACAAACTTTAAAAGCAAACCACACTGGTGGAATCCTAACCTTAATAGGGTATATAACAAAAAGCAAAAAAGACATTGTCAAATCAGAAAGAGCAACTCCCATAATAACAGGAGCTTTCTAATTAAACTGAACTAGAAACTAAGATGACTAATTAAGTCAAACAAGGCCAATTAAGAGATCAAGACAGCCTCACAAGCTAAAGACAACTACAAGACCTTGTACAGCTATGCCTGTAACTTCAAAGGCAGCACACATCAATATACGAAATTGGTGGTCAGTGGTGCCACCTTCACTGAGCAGAACAACATAGAGAATTTACTTGATGACAAATTCAGCTAAAACTTCACCCTCCATGACCCCTTGCCTCCCCCTAATAAATATTTCACTACCCCAGCTATCAACAGGGAGCAGGTCCTGGTGGCGCTCACTAGGGCCAAAAGCACAGCCTCAGTGGCCCCTAACAATATCCTGTGATGTCTCCTATCAGGATCACCTAAGAAACTTTTTCAAAAGTAGCCTCAAAACAGGTTTTGTATCATGAGAATGGAGTACTGCAGTGGTTATCCCACCTCAAAAGGGTGGACCACCAATTGACCTTGAAAAGTACAGACCTATTAGTCTGACTAATCTAATATGCAAAACCATGGAATGAATTATCATTGAAATGATCAACACAGACATAGGCAACCTTCAGACACTGGATCCAACCTAATATGGCTTTGTAAAGAGAAAGTCATGCTTAGTAAACTTGGAGGACTTCTTTGAAAAAGGTCAGCAAGACAGTGGATGAAGGGAAAACAGCGCATAATGTCTACCAGGACTTGGCAGATATGTACAATACAATAAACCACTCAGGTGCATTTGGCAAACTCACCAAACTGGGCATAAACCCCTACAATACCAAATGGATTGCCAGCTGGCTCACAAACAGGACCTGGAAAGTCAAGATTGGTGGTACCATCTCCACTAAAAGAATGGCCACCAGTGGGGTACCTCAGAGCTCCATGCTGCCACTGCTCCTATTTGGCATCTACTTATTAGCGGTAAAGGCTAATATCAAGGGCCTTTGGCTGACCAAGTTCACTGTAATAGGGAACTATCATAGCTTCCCCATGACCCAAATATCTTACAAGAGAGTCTAATACAGACAAATGACTGGTACCAAAGTTACAGACAAGAAATGCATCATAGTGAATTTTAGGAAAACTGCCACCCAATCTAATCACTCTAATAATAACACACTCCTAAGAGTTGGCCCAGTAGTCAGGGATCTGGGAAAATATGTAGACAGTAAACTGGCCTTTGGCGATCATTTGGCAACGGTAGTAAGAAAATCATTCTATGTCACCCACCTTATAAGTAAAACCAGGAAGTAATGTGACGCATAAGTTAAGTGAAGGAAACCTTTTAAATTTGCCCTATTCCCCATTGTAGTGCAATCTCAGAGTTGGTATATATATTTGGGGGGGTTGGATGGCACACCCCATCACATTAGGGGGTTTCGGAGCAAGGCCCCCTAACTTGGTTGGTTATGTTTGTGATGTTAGCCATTCAATGAACTTCTTTTCGCTGTTACCAATGTTTGGTACTGTTCAATAATTATGTTTTCCATATGCTATTTGGCTGTTCGACGGTTTATGTTTTTGATAGCCGAACATAGACCCCATTAAATGTATATATATGTATCTATGTACACACACACACACACACACACACACACACACACACACACACACACACACACACACACACACACACATGAAACACAGATCCATGTGATAAAGCATAATAGTTTTCCAGCCTTAGGGGTTACCTTAGATGAACAGCCCATGATATGATTTTTATGACCCCAGATCAAGTTAATTAAAAATGATCTCTTTGTTAAACAGATAAATACTGCATGTCATGTAAACTGGATTTAGATCTGACAGAGTGTGTTTAAGGGAGAAAGAGCTCATCTGTTTCTTTTTCAGTCTTGATTTCTAGACAAGTTGCAACTGCTTGATTACTCTGAAGTCTCAGCTGAGCTTGCTTGTAGTGCATTATTCTTTTTCTGATATTTTATGATTCTCAGCCTGTAGCTTTGTTGCTTATAAGTATGTCTTCCATGTGATTTATTGTAGTGTCTTAACTGGTTAATTGCTGATTGGTTTTAGTGAGTTTTCTGTTTAATAAGTATTTCTTTCTTTCTGTACTAACTCTAAGAAGGCTGTGTTTGCCGAGGCACTAAAGCATTTGTTTAACATTAAATTTTTAAACTGTGTGCAATTGTATTTTGCTTATTTCACTACCCTTATTGTTTGCTTTATTACCTCTTTGCTGCGTTTGTTGCACTATTGACATGGCTAGTGATTCGCTTTTGCAGCTACCACGTATCCTTCGGGATGATGTTATGGACTCTTCACATTCTACTCAAAGAACTTTTTCTCAGTATGGCTCACTGTCGAGAGACTGTTCATTGGAGGGTGCTTCAGTAGCCCTGGGTATTGAACCTGTTAAATCCTGGCAAAGGCTGTTTGAAGAAGGACATTATAAAAGATGTAATATTCACTTCCAGGGTGTTGGTGGACTTGAGTCTGGTAATCTGTCTTCTGATATTCAGAGTAATATTGATTCTTTAGAGAGATTACTTGTTAAAGAAAATGTTCATGTCAACATCTTGGACTTGAAATGTTACTTGGACCTTCATATTACACCACGGGGTCTATGGTTTGTTAAAAGCCCTACTACTCCCTTTGATACCTCTGATGTTATAGATGCCTAATTTGAGGCAAGATGGATTGCTGCAGCTCATAAGTGTGTAAAAGACTGGCTACAGATTTTACTTGAGAGAGACATTATCAAACAGCGGAAACTTAAGGAAGATATTAGTGCATCATGTTCCACTTTGTTCTACTGGGTATAGCTTATTTTGAACAACTATTGTACTCTTTCAATGTTAAATTGGAAGAGGCTTCTGGTGATATTATTAAAAGAAAAATCAATAAACTGGAGAGAGACCTCCGAGATTATAGCTCAGGGAAACAGTTTTAAAAAACTGGCCAATCACGATCGTCGAGATTATAATATTACTTCCAGTAAACAGAAGAGACAAGCTAATGTCTCTTTCATTTCTTCTGAGGTGACTAACAACATGGGGGAGTTGGAAGGTGAAGATACTGCTTACCCTCCTTTACCCCAACAGAAACAGCTCAGTTATTGGAAAGACAATTTTCGTAACTTCGGGAAGCGTGGTGATGACAACAGGAACCGCAAAAGGGAACACTATGAAAGCAAAAGGGATGGACAATATAATAAATATAATAGTAAGAAAACCAGATATTGACTATGAAAATATTTGTAGTTTAATTAAGCAAACTGATGTTATAGAATATAAAAATTTGATTGTCAATTTTTCTGGTGTTTCTTATTGCAACAGAATTGGTGGTTTTGCAGTGTGGGTTAAAGTTTGTTCCCACTACTTTGTCAAGAAAGCATATTTTACAAATATAACTTTTTCAATTGTTTTTGTTAGATTTTTTTGAGACTAAGAAAGATGATTTTAGGGATGTTTCACTTAATGAATCTGATGTGGATTGTGTTGTTTTTTCTTGTGATTAATCTTTTGAATCTGATGATGTTATTAACGCTTATTGTTTGTTAGACACTTCTAAAGTCCCTTACAGGAGTAAGTTTATTCCAATTTTTTGCATGAAGTTTTGCAACAGTTTTCTTTAATAGTTAATTATGCTTTAGAAGCTAGTTTACAAGATATTTTTAAAGAAAGAGATAACATATCTTATAATCTAACTAGAGAAGAATGGAAGGCAGTACAAAACCTTAGTGTAAGAAAGGATATAGTTATCAAACCTTCAGATAAGGGCCAAAATATTGTAATTCTGCACTACAGACAATAATTTAAGATGAGTATGGACCATTTATCAGATGGAAAGGTTTATAAAGTATTGGATGAGAAGGAATACTATAAGGCTATTGAGAGCTTTAAAGAACTTTTACAGAAAGGGTATAGCCTTGGTTACCTAAAAAAACAAGATGTTGAGTTAAAATTTAATGTAAAAGGTGGTTCTTTAGCCAGGTTTTATTGCTTACCTAAAATCAACAAAAGTTTGGATGCCCCCCCCCCCCCAGTCGACCGATATTTGCAGCTGAAAAGTATTTTTTACATAATATTGGTGTAATGCTTCACTCTTATTTGTTAAAGTATGTGATAAAGTTGGAATCATATATTAAAGATTTTTTCGATTTTTTTTTTTTTTTAAAGAAAGTTGAGGGAATAAGACGTGAAGAAGGATTTTTCTGGATTGTTATTGATGTTGAGTCTTTACACCAGTATTACACATGCTGTGGGCCTAGAAGCCCTTAGATTTTTTTCTTGGAACTAGTCCAGCAAGTAATTATGTTATTGAATTATTATATTTTTGTCTAACTCATAATTATTTTGAGTTTAATGAGTGTATCTGTCAACAAATGCAAGGTACGGGCATGGGTGCATCATTTGCACCCATGTATGCAAATTTAGTTATGGGTTTATTTGAAGCTGATTTTTTTGTATAAATTGAGATTTTTTTTTATGGAACATGTTGCTTTATATTGTAGGTTTATCAATGATTTCATTTTTTTATGTAAAAGGGGTGGGAGGTGGACTTTTTTGTGGAAGCTCTTCCAACTAATCGTTTTGGTTTACAGTTTCACAGTCTACAAAAGGGTATTTTTGTTTTTTTTTTTATTTTATTTAGTGTTAGATATTCGTGATAAGACTATATACACCGAAATACATAGGAGGTTTAATGATGGAACTCACTTTTTAGATAGTAGGAATTGTCACCCTCCACGTGTATTGAATGTTGTACCATACAATGAGTTATTAAGAGTGAGTAGGTTGTGTAGTTGCTTAGAAACAGTTCAGTATGTGATAGCACATACATGTGTAGCTTTTAAACAAAAAGGCTATGGACAAGAGCTAATTATACAATCTTTGAATAAATTATTCCGCAAAAGAAGGGGAATTTTGATTTAGTTAGTAAAGGAAATTTACATATGAGTAATTTTTGTAAGAATCCAGGATCTAGGGAAGATGAAAAGTCTATTTTGTTACTTCCTTTAATGTTTTTAGTGAGAAAAGAGTTAATATTTTTAAATATTATTGGCGCTTTCTTTCTAAAGACAAACATGGGATTAAAAATCTGTGTAAGTTTCCCCTAATATCTTACAAGAGAGATAGAAATGTTAAAGATATGGTTGTTCATCATTTATTTGTTCTGCCTAAGGATATTGTTGAAACGTCACTGGTTAATTTGGGAACAGTTGTTTGTGGCAAATGTTCAGTATGTAGATATGTAGTTAGATCTTTTGATATGATTAATGGGGTTAAGTACAAGCCCCTAGCAGTTTGTTCTTGTACTACGAAGGGGTAATATATGCTCTGTCTTGCTCCTGTGGACTCTTTTATATAGGAGAAACTAAAAGAATGTTTAAGGTGAGACTGCAGGAGCATATCACAGATATTAAAAACAAGAATTTAAATAATCCAGTGGCCATGCATTTTCATCAGATACATGAAGGGGTATATACTGACTTAAAGGTTTGTATTTTAGAACAAATGTATGTAAAGGACACTGTTGTATTAAAAATATGTTGCTTTATAAAGAAACAGTTTTTATACTTAAATTTGGCACATTGTTGCCTTAGGGCTTAAATAAGGAATGTGATCGGAAAGCCCTTCTATAATTGAACTATAATTGTAGTGTAGTGTATTATTGGTTAATTGATGACTAGTTTTAGTATGTTTTCTATTTAATGGAAGTGTTTCTTTTTTCTGTACTAACTCTAAGAAGGATGTGTTTGCCAAGGCATGCATGCACACACACACACACACACACACACACACACACACACACACACACACACACACACACACACACACACACACACAGACACACACACATTTTTTTCCTTTAACTGCAACTGAGCCCTTTCTATGGCACAAAGTGAGGTTATACTCAAAACCCTTACAAAAATTCCAGGTTTTGTATACAAAGTTATATAATGGTGAAGAAAATTTTTCTGAGAAATATTCACACTGTATATATGCAATTGGTTATGCCGTTTTTTGTTTTTTTTTTGTTCTTAGAGATTGGAAATCAGTGCTTTATAGATGACAGTTTCTGTTTTGTATTAAATAGATTATTAGGTTTGAATTAATAATTTGGAAGTTGCTTCAATTCTGATCTCTATTGATATAGAGTTCCAGACATATGACATGTACCTAGAGTGATTTTGCTATTTGATTTAATGTAGAATGCATTTTTTGCTGTGATCTTAAAGGTCTTAGATGGCTGGAATATTTTACAAAGCCTTGTAGTATCTGGCATTTATCTGGTTGGTTAGTGTATTAAGCTGTGTATAATATTCAGCTGTGTGAGAGGTTATTTTGTAGGCATAATGACTTTAATTTATTTAAAGATTGGCAGTGATATGTTTTATTGAAAGACTTTCTGCATATATTGCTATCTTATTGTACTTATTTTCTTAGCATGTGGATTTGACGTGTGTAAGTCTGTTAGCACTTACAAGATATATAGAAAGGTACAGAGCAAAAGTGTGGTATATATTGTGTATTGTGTGTAAGGTATGCTCTGTTAAGTATACTTTTACTCTGTATAATGTTCCTAGGTTTTTCTTGTAATTTGTGATATTAAATGGTGGATGTGTTCATCCAAAGCCATAGGTGACTCATCCATCACCCTGTGCCATTCTTCATTATGGCATCTCTCTTAAGAATTGATGATCAAAACAAAACTATCTATTCCCAAATCTGTCTAGTGCTCTTCCTTTCAGGAGGAACATGCAAGTTGAGTCCCTTATTGTTTTCCTCAACTCCATGAGGAGATAATAAGTGGGGGGTTTAAAATGTAGAAAGTAATTTGCCACAAATGTAACATGTGCCTTGCTATAGTTTAAATACCCTACAGAGGTCATAAAATGGCTCAGTGTTGACTGTTAATATATTATCGGCATTCAGGTATGCACTACCCCTAGATCAGCCATCTGCTAATAAATAGTATCCTCTGACATCTTGCACCGAGAGTGGCTGCCCCTTTATCCCACCCTAGCTATGGTTCTGTGTTCTTCTGATTTCAGTGTTTGTATGTAAAGACACAAGTAATTTTAGAATGTCATTATAGTTATTCAAGAGATATGCTCAATGGTAATGATTGGCAGGAAGGAGATTTTTTTATATTTGTAGAATGATGCTGTTACATACTGAGAGTAAATAGAATGAATGTATTAATTTATTTATTTTTCATTTAGTTTTGTATTTGGGGTACATAGGATGACTTTATTTTTTTTCTTCATGTCATAGGTGGGAGTATTTTTCATAGTTCTCAAGGTTATATAGTCCTTGCTGTGCATTGATTGAAGTTTTTTTAATGGTTTATGCTTTGCATGTAATGGCTATCAGTAAACTGAAGTAGGAAAAATTGGTTGCTGTATTATGTGTCACTAATGAAAATATTGAATAAGTGTGGACTTATTGGTTTCTTTTGAGACGCGTACCTTTCTGGGATTGAAGGATCAAAGTGCTTGTTATCATAGCATGCGTTGAGTTCAGTCATAGGTTCATAGCTAATCCCTAAGCTATCTGCCTTTTTGGGTCATTTTAAGCTTAGCCAAATCCCTGTTTTCTGCTTGAATTAATCTATTTTATTTGGCTATGGATTGGCCTTACACATCCCATGGTTGATAATTATGTTACCCCTAATGATAATAACTGGGATCATACCAATAATTAATTTGGGGGGGGGTCCATGCATAGGATGTGCAGGATGTCATGTAAGTAACTACCAAGCCATTGTGTAGTGTGTGACGAATGGTGAGAGATGGGTGAAGGCTGCCAGCCTAGTCAAATCGAATTTGATATATAATTTTGGCATTTGCAAATAAATGTAAAATACAGGCATGTTTTCTTGAGTGTAAAAAAACAATGTGAAATGTGGAACTGCAAAACATTGCACTCTACTGGCCCAGTGAAGCATGTTGTGACCCTTTCATGTTAGAATTCAGCTCCAGTGCATCTGGATGAAGTTTTCATGCCCATTGTTTTAAGGCTAAAGTTTATGACCAGAATTTACATATGGATGGTGCTTTACTGCTCTGGTTTCTGTTAGAATATACATGTGAAATGCCTTGTATTGTTGTAAGTTTCTGAGCAGGTGTTAGATTGCTAAATAATGCAGTTTGTGTCCTGATAACTCAGACCAGGTGTTAAGATGATGCAATATGAATACTGGGAAAACATAAGTGTCAAAAATGATGTAATTTGGGAGGGCCTTGGAGACATGTTTGTTAGTAATGTTTAAATACTATTTCTCACAAGAGACTGGGAGCATTCTGATCTTGGATATCTAACTCAGCACTCTACCTAAGCTCACATGTAAATTCCTAGCACTGTGATTTCTTGTAGGAATAGTTAAAGCTAGTAAATATTAATTAGGGACTTTTCTTTGAAATCAGACCTGTCCTACTGTATTATTTTAAGTTTCTGTTTGATCTCTGAACTCTTAGATATCTCTGTTGTGTAGTAGTTTTGTCTTGTGTTTTAATTATTTATTATTAAATATTTTTAAAACCTTCCACCTGTGGCTGGTTTGTGTAGAGATAAGCTCTAGAGTACATTGCATATTTATAGAGTTTATTTTAATAGACCACTCTAATGAGTCTTAGACTGTATAGTCACATTACCATTGGCTAATAATATTGCACAGTAATAATTGGACACCCTTTTAAGGGCCTTTTAGTAGCTGATATTATTAGCTGGATGGTGGCAGTAATTACTACGGTATAGTCTGGATAAAGGGGCACAGCTGGAGAATCTGTGTCAGCCTTTCCCAGGAGTGTCTGTGAAGTTGTGTAAATACTTATCTCAAAGTGTGTGTGTGTTGTGTCAGCTACTTGGCAGGGACATAAAGCATTGGTTGGACAGAGAGGGTACTGGAGGTTCTAGCTTGCCCAGCTAGGCTGAGACCTTGACCCTATAGCTGTGCCAGTGGGGAGTCTTATTGAGGACCTGGTGAGCAAAGGAGCAACCAGCCCCAGACTGACTGTGATCTCTGTGTGCACTTAAGGGAAATTGTACTTTACTGTGTGTATTAGTTATCCTTTCCTCTCTCCTAGGAGACGACCTCCCTGGTGTTAGTGATGAGGATTGAGGCTCCTTGAATGCTGGGCCAGGGCATGGTTGTCACAAGTGTTTGGCAGTGGTGGGATCTACTTCACATACAAATTGGCTTGTAGTGGTGTGGGTAGAGCAAATTCCTGTAGCTTATGCACAGTGATCTCTAAACGTGTTTTGTACTCTAAAACAGCCATACAGTGTATACTCAGAGTTCAGATCACAGTTGTTTTATTTCTTTTGTAAGCTTAGTGTTAGTCAGGGTGAGCAGGCAGCATGTCAGTGGAAGAGTATGGAAAACTGACCAGGAGCCAGCTGGCAGAGATGTTCCAGGCTAGGGGACTGGTGCATGGAAACCTGACTAAAGCAAACCTGATTGCAGCCTTGGTTACAGCTGCATCAGAAAACAGCAACCTGGAGGACAATCAGACTGACAGTGGAGATACAATATCCTCGGAGAATGGATAGCTCAACCTTTCTGCAGTGGACTTAAAAATCCAGCTGGAGCTAAAGAGACTTGAGTTGGAGGCCAGGCATATGGAACTAGAAGCAGCTGAGAAAATGAGGAGGCTACAAGCTGAGGAAAATGAATGGCAGAGGAGGCATGAGAGGGAAATGCTGACTCTTCACCAGAGTCATGAACGTAATGGGGAAGGGAGAAACCGGACCCCAGAAGCACAAAAGGTCAGTAAATTTCTTCTACAGTTTAAAGAGGGGGATAATTGTGATAGCTTCATTCATATGTTTGAGTGGGTATGTAAACAGTATGAAGTTGACCAAGCACTCTGGGTACAGTTCCTGACCACCTTTCTCCATGGTAAAGCTGTAACTTCTTTAGAAAATATGCATGACACTAACTGTTTTGATTATACTGCTGTAAAAAGATACTTGTTGGAATGTTTTAAGCTAACACCTGAAATGTATAGGAAAATGTTTCATGAGCATAGACGCAAGGCAGATGAAAATGTATGTGAATATGTTGCTGAACTGAGCACTTATTTTCATAGCTGGGAGAGTGGATTTCAGGTCACCACTTTTGAAGGGCTGGCAGATCTTTTGGTAAGGGAACAAGCCCTTATCACTTTGCATGAGGACATGAGTATCTGGTTAGCTGATAGACAGTGTGCTACTTCAGATGAGTTGGGGAAGAAGGGAGACCTATACCCAGCTAGCAGGGTAGCCCTGCACAAGAAAGCAACCCCCAGTACTGCTCATGGGACTAAAGGAACCCATGGTGGGAACCACAGACTGCCCCAACAGAATCCACCAGAAGCAGGGGAAGCCACTAGTCCATGTACACATCCAGGAACTATGGTTAAATGTTTTGAATGCAACCAGTGGGGCCATGTGGCATACAGATGTCCATGGAGGCAAGGTGGGGAACCAAAGGTGAGGGAGCCAGTAAGTGGGAAAGACAAAATGCCAACAGTGGGTTGTCTTGAGACAACAGGGGTATGGAACTATCATCCTTCAGATGTCCTGAGAGGGAAGGATTTGGATGAGGCAGTACTATGTACTTATGCAGTTACATGCAGTGAGGCTAGGAGACAAGCATGTGGGTCTGGTAGCCTGGGGAGACCCAGACAGACTGCATACTTGCAGCCAGGACTGCTTAGGTGGTTACTTCAGGGAGTGAGCTACGCTGTAGCAGTGAGACTGAATGTGAGCCACAGCTGCTTGTGGGTACTGATGTTCCCTTGGGCAGGGTAGCTGCAAAGGTAGAGGTGAATAGTAGTACCCAGGCTGACAGTGAGGCACCACTGTTAGAGGATGCCAGACTTCCTGTGGAAGGGCAGCTGGTGAGGCTTACAAGGAGAGAATTGAAACAGGCTCAGCTCTCAGACCCTACATCACAAGGCCTGAGGCAGGTAGCTAGGGAGGCACCTGATTCTCATGGGAAGGGGGAATCTGTATATTGGAACAAAGGGTTACTGTACAGAGAGTGAACCCCTGAGGGAGGGCTAGAAGGTGAGAGAGTACAGCAGTTGGTAGTGCCTAGAGCTTACCATCTGGTGCTTCTAGCCATTACCCATGATATTCCCTTGGCATGTCATGTGGGCATAAAACATACAAAGAGGCATATTATGCAAAACTTATATTCGCCTGAAATTTCCAGAGATGTAACAGGGTACTACAGGACCTGTGAGCAGTGCCAAAAGGTAGGCAAGGCAGGAGACAAGGTGAGAGCTCCTTTGATGCCTTTGCCTGTGAGTGAGGAGCCATTTCAGAAGGTAGCTATGGATATTGTGGGTCCTCTGAGTACCCCAAGTTCCACAGGGAAAAAGTATATCCTAGTGACTGTAGATTATGCTACATGATACCCTGAGGCAGTGGCTTTGTCCTTCATTGAGGCCGAGAATGTGGCAAATGCTTTGCTAGAGATTTTCAACAGGGTAGGTTTCCCAAAGGAAATACTGTCTGACAGAGGTGCCAATTTTATGTCAGACCTGCTGGCTTGTCTGTGGATGTCCTGTGGGGTGAAGCACATGCAGACCACCCCCTACCATCCCCAGATTAATGGTCTTGTTGAGAGGTTAAACTCTACAATCAAGTCCATGCTAAGGGCATTTGTAGATCAGTTTAAGAGGGAGTGGGACAAACATTTGCCCCACCTGTTGTTTGCTTTCAGAGAGGTTCCCCAGGAATCCAGAGGTTTTTCACCCTTTGAGTTGCTGTATGGGCATAGGGTGAGGGGACCTCTAGATTTAATTCGAGATGAGTGGGATGGTGAGTGTGAGTCTCACAAGGAGTTTGTTGTGGCATATGTCCTGAACCTCAGGACAAGGCTCAGGGAACTCATGGGCCTGGCCCAGGAGAATCTGGCAGAAACCCAACAACAGAAAAAGGTGTGGTATGACAGGAATGCTCGAGCTAGTGAGTATGCTGTAGGGCAGCAGGTGATGGTTCTCATTCCTGTCAGACACAACAAGTTGCAAGCAGCTTGGGAGGGACCCTACAAGGTGGTAATAAAGGTACACAATGTTAACTACATGGTGGAATTGCTAGGCAGAAGGCAGGGGCACAAATTGTACCATGTTAACATGATGAAACCTTACCATGATAGAGAGCCCTTGTGCTGAGCATTTGCAGTGGATTGCAGGAGGAATCTGAGGGAAATCTGGGGATTGATCTCAGTGAGGCTCTGCCTGATACCTCAGTGGAAGGGGTAGCAATATCCCAGCAACTATCTCCTACCCAGGTTCAAGAAATCCAAGCAGTGTTGCAGGAATGTGGGGACATGTTCACTGGAAAACCAAGGTGCATCCACCTGGTGCAGTACCAGGTGGGATACAGGACCCCAAAGGCCTATTAGGCATTCCCCTTATAGGGTGCCTGAGAGAGTCGAACAGACTCTGAAGGAAGAGGTACAGGAGATGTTGGAACTAGGGGTGATTCAAGAGTCCAACAGTCCCTGGGCCTCACCAGTGGTGTTTGTGCCAAATAAGGATGGCAGCACCAGGTTCTTTGTGGATTACAGGAAATTAAATAATCACACAGAGTCAGATCCTTACCCCATGCCTAGGACACATGAGGCCCTAGAGCAGCTGGGTGGGGCTAAGTATGAGCTTACCAAGGGTTACTGGCAAGTGCCTTTGACTCCCAGTGTTAGAGAGAGGTCAGCCTTTGTGACTCCTTTTGGCTTCTATGCATTCACAAAGATGCCCTTTGGGATGAAGAATGCCCTAGCGACTTTCCAGAGGCTGGTAGATCATATCTTAGCAGGAGCAGGAGGGTTTGCCCTTGCTTACATGGATGATATTGCTATCTACAGCCATTCCTGGAAAGAGCACCTTCAGCATGTCAGGGAGGTGCTGGCCAGACTACAAGAGGGCAGAGTTGACCATTAAGCCGAGCAAATGTCAGGTGGGTATGGCAGAGGTCTCCTACCTAAGACATATAGTGGGGAGTGGTAAGATAAGGCCAGAACCTGCCAAAGTGGAAGCCATTCAGGCATGGCCTACACCTGTTACCAAAAAGCAGATGAGGGCATTCCTAGGGACAGCAGGGTACTATAGAAAGTTTGTTCCCAATTATAGTACCATAGCTGCTTCCCTCACAGACTGGACAAGGAAGAAATGGCCAGATAAGGTAGTGTGGACACCATCATGTCAGCAGGCATTTCAGAAGCTTAAGGAAGCTTTGGGAGGACCCCCATGTTAGCCAGTCCAGACTACAGTAAAGACCTTGTTGTGCAGGTGGATGCTTCAAACTATGAGTTAGGGGCTGTACTTAGCCAGATTTCTTCAGAGGGAGAAGAGCACCCAGTAGTTTATCTCATAGGCTCCAACCCAGGGAGGAATGATATGCCGCGGTAGAAATGGAATGTCTAGCCATAGTGTGGGCACTACAAAAACTTCAGCCTTATCTGTATGGAAGAAAATTCACTGCGATGACAGATCACAACCCTCTAACATGGTTAAACAAAGCTAGTCAGCAAAATGCCAAGTTGCTAAGATGGAGTCTGGGGTTGCAAGCATATGATATGTCAATGCAGCACCGTAGTGGGAGTAGCAATGCCAATGCAGATGGGCTCTCAAGACAGGGAATGGGGTGAGGTACACCCAGATAGACCTGACACTCTCAAGCAATGTTTCTCAAGGGGCACTTGAAAAACTTGCTTGAGTTCCCCGGGGGGGGTGACAATTGGGGAGAGATGGGCGAAGGCTGCCAACCTAGTCAAATAGAATTTAATATATAATTCTGGTATTTGTAAATGAATGTAAAATACAGGCATGTTATCTTGAGTGTAATAGAGCACTGTGAAATGTGGAACTGCAAAATATGTGACAACATTGCATTCTACTGGCCCAGTAAAGCATGTTGTGACCCTTTCATGTTAGAATAAGGCTCCAGTGTGTCTGGATGAAGGTTTCATGCCCATTGTTTTAAGGCTAAAGTCTATGACCAGAATTTACATGCGGACGGTGTTTTACTGCTCCGGTTTCTGTTAGAATATACATGTGGACGGTGCTTTACTGCTCTGGTTTCTGTTAGAATATACATGTGAAATGCCTTGTATTGTTGTAAGTTTCTGAGCAGGTGTTAGATTACTAAATAATGCAGTTTGTGGCCTGAGAACTCAGACAAGGTGTTAAGATGATGCAATATGAATACTGGGGAAACC
Source organism: Protopterus annectens (assembly GCF_019279795.1). Taxonomy (NCBI): domain Eukaryota; kingdom Metazoa; phylum Chordata; order Ceratodontiformes; family Protopteridae; genus Protopterus; species Protopterus annectens. The sequence goes on from NC_056743.1 coordinate 82,354,820, forward strand.
TAAGTGTAAAAAATTATGTAATTTGGGAGGGCCTTAGAGACATGTTTGTTAGTAATGTTTAAATATTTCTCACAAGAGACTGGGAGCATTTTGATCTTGGGTATCTAACTCAGCACTCTGCCTAAGCTCACATGTAAGTTTCTAGCACTGTGATTTCTTGTAGGAATAGTTGAAGCTAGTAAAGATTATATTTTTCTATGAAATAAGACCTGTCCTACTGTATTATTTTAACTTTCTGTGTGATCTCTGAACTTTTAGATATCTCTGTGGTGTAGTTGTTTTGTCTTGTGTTTTAATTATTTATTATTAAATATTTTTAAAACCTATTACCTGTGGCTGGTTTGTGTAGAGATAAGCTCTGGAGTACATTGCATATTTATAGAGTTTATTTTAATAGGCCACTCTAATAAGCCTTGCACTGTATAGTCACATTACTATTGGATAATAATATTGCACAGTAATAATTGGACACCCTTTTAAGGGCCTTTTAGTAGCTGATATTATTAGCTGGGTGGTGGCAGTAATTACTACCATATAGTCTGGGTAAAGGGGCACAGCTGGAGAATCTGTGTCAGCCTTTCCCAGGAGTGTCTGTAAAGTTGTATAAATACTTATCTCAAAGTGTGTGCGTGTTGTGTTAGCTACCTGACAGGGAAGCACTGGTTGGACAGAGAAGGTACTGGAGGTTCTAGCTTGCCCAGCTAGTCTGAGACCTGGACCCTATAGCTGTGCCAGTGGGGAGTCTTATTGGGGAGCTGGTGAGCAAAGGGATCACCAGCCCCAGACTGACTGTGGCCTCTGTGTGCACTTAAGGGGAAATTGTACTTTACTTTGTGTATTAGTTATCCATTCCTCTCTTCCAAGAGATGACCTTGCTGGTGTTGGTGGTGAGGATTGAGGATCCTTGATTGCTGGGCCAGGGCACAGTCATCACATAGTGGTTTGGCTGATATCAAGGCTATATAATCAATGAAAGAGTAGCTCACAAGAGGCGGTGTCAAATCTTTTAGATAAGTCTAGAAGGAGAACAGCTACCAAAGGGTTTTTTACACTGTTGATTTATTGTATTTTGTAAGGTGTATGAGGCTGTTTTAGTACTATTTCCTAGACAGAAACCATACTGACCAAGAAAGAGAGTAAATTATTTCATGAGTACATTTTGCTTTTGAATTTTGTTTGTAGAGCAGGTTGTTTATTATTAGGCAAGACAGATTTTTGTGAATTCTTTTTTTTTCTAAGCTCTATGGTATCAGTGATAGTATAGTTATGGGTCTGTATCTTGCAATTGTTACTGAAGTTTCTGTCTTACGTCAGGGTACAATGTAAGCTTGTTTCCAGATTATAGTAATACATTAAATGAGTATGAATGCTTTCCGGTGTAAAGTTACATGAAATCAAGTCACTTGACAGTGTCTGAAAGCCACTCTTCAGTAAAATAACTTTTAATCTCTTAATGAATTGAAGCTGTAGTTCCATTCTTTAAAACTGTATACCTTTATAAATAAGATCTTTTCAGGGAAACCCTCTGGGCTGGTGGTATCAGGTAAAGAGATATATTTCATGCTGTATTCATAGTGATATTGTTATATCTTGTTATATATTGTTGTAAGTCTCAGAATAAATTGTGATCATATGGGGGAATGTTTGCTAACTCAGACCACTTATTTAAAAAAAAAACATATTCCTTGCAGAGAGTTTAAATATCATGGCAAATAGTTCCAAAGGTCAGATGCAAGGTCTGCGTTCAAGAGCCTATATATGAAATGAACATCAGGGAAAGCAGGCTAAATAACAAAGGCATTCATAAATCATGCAATTCGTAGTAAATTTATTATTCTACTCATTTTTTTTATTTACTTACTTATTTAATGAGCAATGTGGACCTCACTGACCCTACCAGCAATGCCCATTTACAGAACAACTCCAAGAAAAAAAGCTTTATTGCAATTAATAGGATGGGTAAATGAAGATACTTGGAAGCAATACAGATAAACAAATAAACAAAATGGATAGACACAATAATGCATTGGTATAATGGAAAATAATGTAGAATTTATATAGTATGAAGGCAATTAAATTGGCTAACTGGTACATACATACTTAAAACACCAAACTTTTTTAGTTCTGTTATAAAGATTGTCTAGTATATATAATGGTGCAAATAGCCTTAAATCTCCTGTAATAAAAACCCATGGGATACATGCAAATGGCCCCTTAAGTATATCTGCATATGGCTTCTGAATGCCCATGACTTTTTCCTTTTTAAGTCTTTATGGAGACATTCAGGCCAATAAAGCCAAACCCCACTAGCTGTGGACATGCATGTTTTGGCCTTTTTATGGCCTCATCAGCACAGCATAACTGGACTGTTTGTCTATACTCTAGAAGCACAGGGTCTTTATACCCAACTATGGTTTAAGGTATCCCACAGTGAAAACGCTAGCCTGTCTAGGTTTTTCTTGTAGTTTTTGGTTTGTCTGTGTATCCTTTTTACTCTTTGGTTTAGTTGTAAATTTGGATATTTTTGTAGACACCTTAATGGTTATGGACATCAGTTGGGTATAAATACCCAGTGTTTCTAGAGTATAGCCAAACAGTCCACTTATGCTGTGGTCCATGCCAGTAACACTCAGATGTGATTGAGAAGTCAGGCTGTGATAAGCCTAAATTCAATTATATTTCATGGGCCCATATTTAGGAAGCAAGCAATTCATAGCTTATCACATAAGCTATACTGAAGTTTTTAAGTGATCTTAAACGTGTAATTAGAATCTATCTTTGACCCTTTCAGAAATGCCATTTTAAGATTTTTGTTGTTTTTTAGCAATAGTAAACCACAAAATAAGCCTATGTCTTATCTTCCCTTTATTTATAAAATAAGTTATCAGAAGTAATTCCACTTTATTTATTTGCATCTTTTTTTCTTGAAAATATATCTATATTTATTATTTAGGGCAGATAAGAAATTTAAATTTTAACAGTTTGGTACTTTGTTACTTATTGAATTTATGGTCTAGAAAGTGGAGAAAATGTTGGCATTGTGATGCTGGTACAGAAGATGCTAATAAAAATGTAGATAAGGAGCTGATGATAGATTTCAAGTGTGTTCTACAGAGGTTGTTGTTTCAAGTGGAAAATGAGTAGACTGTCCTAGCATTCCTTCAATGCTCCCTGCTTTGTTTATGTTCAATTATTTTGTCATGCCGGAAACAGACCTCTTTTAAACAGTGCACAATTTGTATTGTTTCATTGTGATTACAACATATGCCAATAAATGTAAAGTGTAAACAATGATGTAACTTAATTTCTCAGTGGAATTGAATTGTCCCATAATTCTTACTTCATAATGCAGAACAGTATGATTATTATACAAGCAAACACCATTAAAGTCCACCTATTAATTTTTCCTCATGGATGTAATGCTATGACTTAATGGATAGGTGGATATCCTGCTTGCAACAGCTTTGATATAACATATTCCAAAAAAAAAATCACCAGTATCTGTAGTATACTCTGACTTGTTGCCACTTCTGAGATACTATTCCATTATCCTGTTATGCTTTTAGTAAAAGCACGGTCCCTGATGTTACAGCTAAATATCACAGCCAGTGCCTTTATCTTAAAATTATTTTTATATAGTACAGAAAGTTTTTTTTTTTTTTTTTACTTCAAGCTTGGACCAGATATTAAATGCAAGATAATCTGTACAATAAAAATATTCATTATCTGATTATTCTTACCTGGAACAATTTCAAGTTTACTTACTATTCTGGTAGGCAACTCTAATCATGTGATGATTTTTTTCCTGTTTGCAATTTGAAGAGTACCTTCTGATTCTGTAAGTAGAGATCACAGATGCAAACAAGAGTAGCAGTGCTACACAGGGTGAGACTGTCTGAGCTCTACGGTAAATATATGTCATAGATTTTAAAACTTGAAATTGGCTGCTGCAATAGTATGAGAACAAAATGTCAAATTAGTGTTGTTTCCTTAACATAATCAAAAAAATTTGATAGCAGTCTAGTCGTCTTTATTTTTTCGGTAATCAGAAATTGTAGACAACTTTTAAAAATAGAAGAAACAATATCTCATAAATAGAATTTATCACTTATATGCCCTCCAGAGGACAGCTAAATGTTATGTGAGAAACTGTGTTTAGAGAAGTATGTGAATTTATTGTTCTTCATGTAGAGTATCCTTTTTTCTCTCTCTCTGTCCTCAGTCATTTGTTTACAGTCTACCTGTGTTGCACTTCAGGGAATTCATTTATTTTCATTTTTTAAGGAACTAAAATCATTAGCATTATTGTTTTTGGAAAGGTTGCTGTTTCTTTATCAGTCTAGTATCTGTTCTTTTTGTTTGTTGTAATAATTGAAATATGAAGGTAAAATCACAGAAATGTGTAGTCTGTGAACTTCTTTTTTTTATATATTTTTTATTTATGGTTAATTTTCCTTTCTATTTTTGACAAATTGTTTTTATTTAAAGCTTTCAAATTGTTTTAAAAGATTGGAAACGTATGAAAATTGAACCTAGCATTAACCAACATTAATTCTGATGACTGTAACATACATTTGTTGTACTGAATGACAATTAATTTGTGATCCAGTATAAGAAATGCCAGACTAACCTACCATTGGGTTTTATTCAGCCTGCAAATACTCTAAATGGGTATCATAGCTGGTAGACTTTGTATAGCCCCATCAAGAGATTGTACTATAATGTGAAATACAAGAAACTGTTCCAATAGGCTTCAGGTTGTGAGTACAAACTATTGTTAGGTTTTTCTATAGCAATAAGATTATCATGCATAGTTTCATAGCTTTATAGATATTTCAAAGCAATTCAATCTTTGCACCATATACCTCTTGTCAGTACCTACCTTTAGGCTGTACCTCTTTTCTCAGAGGGTTAGGCCAGTGAACCCTCATGTAAATTTGTGGAGACAAATCCAATCATCCAGGTTCTATTTGAAGCTTGCAAGAAAATAACATACATTAACCTGCTGGGAAAGTCTGTTCCAGAGATGATGGAGGTACTGTGTGATTAACCTGTATCTTTCCACTGTACGTGATCTATCAGTGAATATTTAGGTCCCTGTTTCTAGTGTTAGTGGAAGTGTTAGACATGTGAATATATGGGAGAGCAAGGAAAACCAGGCCTCCAGGGGCACAGTAGGCTAAGCTTGGTTCTCCTCTCAAAATTGTGTAAAATACTGAAAAGGGACAGTGGTTCCAGCCTCTCTTGGTAGCTGAGGGTCTTTAGGCCAGCAGTCTTCTTGGTCATGAGCCTCCATTGTGTTTCCAGTTATTTGCTATGTATAGTGAGGTACATTCTGAAGGTGATGATATACTCAATAACTGGCCTAATTAACACTAAATACAAGGGTATGATGCCCTCCTTCAATCTGGATGATACTCCTTTGGTGATTAGCTGTGCCTTGTAGAAGAATTTCTTAGATACTGTTGCCACATGATAATCTGAAGATATGGAGTTATCAACTCTACGTAAAAAAGACCCTTACTACATTTTCATTTTGTAGCATTGGTAATACTGTATGATGATGAGGAGGGGTTATCAACTAGTTGTGTTGATATTGCTTTTTCAGCATTTAATTTTAGTCCATTTGCAGCACACTAGGAGTTTATGATTGAGAGTTCTTGCTGGAGCGTTTGGTTATCACAGAGAGACTTAACAATAACTCCCAATTTTACAGTCTTCTGCAAATCTAGTAAGCCAAAGGTTCTGACTCCGTACCGGGACATCTGAAAAGTAAATGCTGACAAAATTGGAACCCTTAGAGGTACAACTGGTCACCTCCATACTTTCTAATGAGGAACCTTCAACTCATGCTGCATGGATTCTGTCTTTTAGTCATTTTTCTAATCCAAGTTATTACATAACTATCTACTTTTGAATCATTTAGCTTTCTTATGAAGTGACCATTCACTGTGGTGTCAATCCTTGACCAGGTTTAGATGTACTATGTGCACTGCATGGGCACTGTCCACTGCCTGAGTGACCATCTCATTAATGAGATTTAATAAGCCGCATTTTCTCATGTCAAAGTCAAACTACAGAGAGTCAAGTCTAACCAGGTTTTTGATATTGCAGTCTGAGATCAGTTATAATACACTCCATGGCTTTCCAAATGAGGCTTGTCCGGCTGATAGATCTGTAATTCCCAGGGTCATCCCTAAGTGGAGGCATCACAACTGCTGTTTGATGTTCTTCAGGGACAAAACCTTTAGCTAAGCTTACGTTAAACAGTTTGTGGAGTGAGTCAGCAAGGTTGTGATTGTCACTTCATGTTAAGTATGTTATCATTAGCTAATTCTGTGATATAAACGTTGAGTGTAGTAAAGGTTTTTTTATCTGCATTGAGAAAGAGTTGCTAAAACTCGAAAGCTTTGTGCTTTTACATTCTGTTTCTTGAATAAACTACAAATGACTGAGCTATCTGCTTCTTCTGTTTGTGTCTTCTGGATATTATGCTGCTTGGGACTCGGGTTTGGTACCTGTGACTTGTTTTTGGACTGTGCTTTTTTGTTTCTGGCACCATGTTTGTCTAACCAGCACTTGAATTTACATCCCGCTTAATATTAACAGTATTATTGGAGCTACTGCTTTACACAACTTCCTTCTTCTTTTTGGTAAATGAGAATCCATTATTGAATGTTTCTGTTAATCATGATACTGACTGTAGAGTGAATTCTTTAACCAGTAATGAACAAAAAAAAATAATTCAAGTTATATGTGCTCTGGAGTCTAAAGTTTTGCAGTTTAAAAGACTCCAGTGGCATCACTTAAGTTTTGATGCGTACTTAACATTGGGTATTGTGCCCCGTGGACTATGTATTGTCGAAATGTCTACTTACGGCAATAGCCATCCTCAGTTATTAAAGCAATGGCAAGAACTTAATCTGAGGGTAGGGGCTGATTATATGTGTCTAATGAGCAATTTTTTATTTTATTTTTATTTAGCATTTGTTTACCGGGAAAGTCCGACTAGGTTCCACAGAGCCTGTTTTCAGTGGAGGCTCGGCGAGAAATGCTCCAGATCCAATTATTTTGAAAAAATGGAAGCCGAGCTGCCTGCTGACATAGAGGCTTCTGAAGATAGACTAGTACATGCATCAGAATTTCCAAATGCCTCTGTTGATTTTAATAAAATGCTGGAAAAGATCAGAATATATGAAGAGAAACTTATTAATACAAAAAAACAAGCTGAACTATGATATCCATGATTTTGAAAAACAGCATGTCTTTCATTGGCCGAGGAATCCGAAATGGCGGACGTCAACATCAAAACTGATGGCTTTGTTTAGTTTGGTAACTTCTATTGACACTGGTACACCCACAAGATGTAGTGAAGCTGTTCATAACTTAGATGGCTTTGATTCTATGGATGTTGCTTCTATTCCATCTCAAACTATGCAAACTAATTTAAGCAGTAATGATGCTGGTTCTTCTGAGGTATTTGCTACTAGTTCTAACCAAGCTTCTACTGATACTGTTAACGACTGCTGTTTTTCATCACCAGACAGAATTCAGTTGAACCTCCCAAAAAAGTACAAAAACTGCAACGAGGAAGGAGCAGCAGATGGGAAAGAAGCCATCAGCAGGAACGGACTGTACTAACCCCCCAAACACAGCTGGGACATCAGGTAGGCCAGCAAACATCAAAAATGGGCCCTGTCACAAGGAGCAAAACCAGCAGCAAACAGAAACGTTCGGCTCTAATGTATTAAATATTTCTAAATATGTTTTATCTACTGATGAACTAAAATTGTTGAATAGAGGTTTAACGTTTGTACCCTCAGCACAAGGAATAATTAATGAGTGCTACCAGAATTGCATCTATTTGTACGTAATATAGAGCTAAAATTATTGTATAAGACCACTGATACTGGTACTTTACCCTTGGCAAGAAGGAGCACATTTGTTCCCAATAGTACACCTCTAGTTAATGCATTTTACGAGTTGTGTGAAGAGGAAGTTTATGATAATTATTTCAGTAATAAAGTCGATCATTTTTATAATTTATCACAGGGTGAAAGACAGGCCCTAAAGGATCTTTGTAAGAATGACAGTATCGTAATCAAACAAGCTGATAAGGGTGGCAAGATAATGATTATCGATAGAAAACAGTATTTTCAATGGATGTATTGTTTATTTTCTGATATGGCTACATTTAAACCTATTTCTTCCTTACGGTCGAAAGAGATTGTTTATAAGGTGAAGGATAATGTATACGATCTACTTATGGAAAGCTGAATAACACCAGAAATTTATAATTATTTATATGTATCCAACCCAGTAGTACCTGCTACCTATGGACTACCTAAGATACATAAAAATATACAAGTGCCGCCTATGAGACATATAGTATCTGGTAGTCAGTGGATTATAGCAACAATCTCTAAATATTTGAAGAATGAACTACATGATCTATTAAAGCATAGCCACAGTTATATAAAGGACTCTAATGACTTTTTGTTCACCTTATATGAATGGTCTACTAAAAGTAAGGATAGCAATGTTATCTGGATGTCTGTGACTTTGCATATTAAATCCTTATTCACTGTCATACCTAATGATGTAGGGGTACAGTTTATAAGAGAGTTTTTAGTAAAGTATACCTCTTCTTCTAAAATTGAGTTAATACGCTCAGTGCTTCAGTTAGTTCTTGAAAATAATACGTTTCTTTCTGATGGTCAGTTATATCACCAACAATTAGGGGTGGCTATGCGAACCCCTGTGGCAAACACCTATGACAGTCTTGTTCTTGCTAATTGGGAAAGGCATTTTGTGTATGATGAATATAAGCTGGAAACTTTTATAGAGCCACAGTTAATGTATTACAAACGTTTTTTTGATGATACTTTTATTATTTGGTCAGGTGATGTAGAGGAGTTGAGAAACTATGTATTTGAAGACTACTACTGATTTTTTGACTTTTGACTTCAAGTTTTCTGATACTAAAATTGAGTTTCTCGACATTACCTTAGAAAAGGATGGACAGACAATTCATAGTACCATTCATAAGAAGAATGTACATATATCTACATTTGTACACTATACTAGTATGCATCCAAAACATATATTTAATAGTTTAGTTAACAGCCAATTTGTTAGGGTTAGAAAATTTAATACAAAATATGAAACATGTTTGCCTGAGCTGAATAATATGTTTATGGATTTCAAATCTACGGGGTATCCTAGTCCTATGGTACGACACAATGCAAATAATATTATGAGTGATCATGCGACTATAGGGAAACCATATTTCTTTGATAAAGTGGCAGTGAGACAAAAAAAAGATATATCACCAAGTATAATAGACATACTAGTATGATCAAATCTGTTATTACAAAAAATTGGCCTATATTGACTTGAAATTTTGAACTGAAGCAAATAATAGGAGAAGGACCCTCCTTTACTTTTAAAAAAGGAAAGGAATTTAAAACAGGGATTATGCTATAAGGATACGGTGACAAGTAATATTAGTGACAATAATAGTAAAGTTATTACCAAAGGTATATATATCTATATATATATATATATATATATATATATATATATATATATATAGATATAGATATAGATATATAATATTCTGACATTTGTTTTATTCACCCATACTGGTAAGATATTTTATTTTATTACCTTTACTACATGCACCACTAAAAATCTAGTGTATATTGTTAATTGTGCTGCATGTAATAATTTTTATATAGGTAAAATGATTCAAAAGCTAAAGGAGAGAATAGCCTCCCATTTATCTGTAATAAGAAGGAAGGTTGGAACTAAAGCCTTAAGTAAACATGTTAAGGAATGTGGAGATGAGCATAATTTTAAGTTTAGAGTGATACAAAAGGTTAGTAAATGGGTGAGGGGGGCAGTATTGTGTCAAGAACTGAAGCTGCAGAGTATAACTGGATACATTATTTTAGAGCAGATAAGCTTCCAGGTTTGAATTCAAGGAATACTGTTAAACCTATTTTAAAGTTGAAGAGATAATTTATATGCTATTTATAATGTTTTTATATTATTATTATTATTTTAAGTAACAAAGTAACCAAGTCAAACAACAAAGTGAAATGTTGGTTTTTAAAAAAAAATTAGGGCTGGTCTTTTACCAATTAACTGCTATTAATGATGTAATCAATTAGCTGGTTCTGTGATATAAATGTTCAGTGTAGTGAATGTTTTTTTATCTGCATTGAGAAAGTTGCTACAACTTGAAAGCTTTGTGCTTTTGCATTCTGTTTCTTGAATAAACTATGAATGACTGAGCTCTCTGCTTCTTCTTTTTGTGTCTTCTGGATATTCTCCTGTTTGGGACTCAGATTTGGTACCTGTAACTTGTTTTTGGACTATATTACCATTCAACATGGAGGAAATATTTCTGGGTCTATATCAGAACATCAAAGTTTTAAAACTTCGAATGTTCTAATATTGACCTGTTTTAATCGAATGCTAAAAATAGTGAAGCTGCAGAATACAGAATTCTTTCCTAGGGAAATAATTCGGTTGGCCAGTTCTGTGGCTTCACTATTTTCAGCGCTGTGGTGGAGATTTACTGGTCAGGTTCAGGTAAGTGTGTGATTGTGTGGTTGTTAGGATTAGGGCATGGGTTAGGTGAGTTAGGGTTAGGCCGTGGGTTAGGTGAGTTAGGGTTAGGGCTCAGGTTAGGTGAATTAAGTTTGGGGGCGGGTTAAGTGAGTTAGGGTTAGGGCATGGGTTAGGTGAGTGTGCAATAGTGACGGACCTTAGGGTTGGGGTTTGGGTTAAGGTAAGTGGATAGATAGTACTGTATGTATAGTTTAGTGTAGGGTTAGTTGTAGGATTATAAGTGTATGTGTGTGTATTGATGTTTTTTAGGTGTGCTTGTGTTGTGTGTATGTGTTTCAGAATAGCAAATTTTTTCCCAAGGAATAATATCGAACATTCACTGTTCTGAATGTTCAATATTATGTGGCTTAGATATTTTAGGTTCAATGAAATATGGTTTATATAAGTTTGGGGGAATGCTAGCCCTCTATATCAGAGGGTATGAGGGGGTTGTCATCTAGCAAATAATATTGGAAGTTTAATTTTGTTCCCCTTCTGAGTTTCTGGCAATAGTTCTCAGTGTATTTGCTCCTTAGTGTTATGACATTCAGGCTTCTGTTTAAGAACTATTCAGAAGTACATACCAACGAAATTAAGAAGGAGAACTTTGTCAGAACAATATTCTGCAGAAACGATTATGGTCACTTCTGCAAGAACATTAGTAAAATCAGCAGACTAGGGGAAAGCACGGAATAAATACAAAGCATACTTTTTCAAATCACTGTTTTTCTATACCTTTGATGTGGTGACAGATCTGGTGGAAACACACCGGAAAGGCTAGATATGACTTACCCATTCCAAACAACAGTCTCCTGCTCATTACTGTAATCTCCAGGTGCTGCCAGGCATGCAATGTTCCTTCATCATGTCTTGATTCTGTCTCTGTGGCTCCTCCCAATGGGCATTGCCTTCGGACGCTTTCTCACAATGAGCACAGTCCACCTCAACTGTCTCTTTTCAATTATATTTTTCTCCAAATATTTAAGCTTTATAATTCTTTAACAGGAATGAATCCCATTTCTAAGTCAGGATACAGTTAAAGGTCATGTAATTAGAATTGCTTCAATTTCAAAATTATGGATTGATGGCTGCACTTTGAACTCATTGTGACAAAGTTACTCCAGTTATCCTGTAAAGGTAATGTGTTTCTGCTGTCTCTCTGTTCTCATCCTTTCTGTATTTACTCAAATCTCATGACCATAGGGAAGAGGGAGATGGAAGCTCTGCCACTGACATATTTCAAAATGTGATAAACCAAAAGGAGAAATTACAGTGGTAAGAATTTCTGTGATGATATAGTAATATATGGCACATAAAGAAGAACATAGTGAAACACTAAAACCGGTCGTAACCATATTTCTCTACACTTAGATGACTACTAAATGGAACATAAGTAAATGTATTAAAGATGTCTATATTTTATTGTTTCATTTTTTTTTAAGCATCTGATCCAAACAAAATGTCATCACTACACAATAAATCATCTACTGGGGTGCTGGATAGGAATGGCAATTATAGATCATATTGAAGGCACTATGCAATATTTCATCTAAAGATGTAAAACTGAGGAGTTTGATACGAATTGCAACTAAAGTTCACATTTTGTATCCAAAGCGTTTGTACAATGACATTGACAGTGACTGAATTAATAAAAAACACGGTCATTTCAATGGATAAGCAGACACGATCTGCAGCTGGGATACTAAAATTGTCTTTAAGTTCTGAGTTACTTTAACACAAAATGTGAGAATGTCTTAGAAGTACTTTCTAGCTCAGCAGGCTTGGGTGTTAAAATAAACCAAAAGCAAGGATTTCAAAACAAAATCATAGATTATGCCAGAAGATGATTAAAAAATAAAGAGAACAGACATTTAAAAAATAATAGCTGCTTTTTCTACTCTTTGGCTATTTTGTTATTTATTTTTATAGTAGATACCACTGATTAATCATAAACTACTAGAAATTATTGACAATTTTTATGTTAAAGCTACTACATATATATATATATGTGTGTGTGTGTGTGTGTATGTGTGTGTGTGCGTGTATATATAATATATATATGTGTGTGTGTGTGTGTGTGTGTGTGTGTGTGTGTGTGTGTGTGTGTGTGTGTGTGTGTGTGTATATATATATATATATATATATATATATATATATATATATATATATATATATATATATATATATATATATATATATATATATATATATGGGCTACCTCAAATGGTCAACATGCCAGATCGAATCCCATTTCATTGACTCCAAAACAATGGCAATTCACTCAGGGTAAATGGCCACTCAGCCACCTTGGTGAACCTTGCCCTTTCCCCACTGTAGTGTGATCTGTGTGTGAGTTAATATATGTAGTTATGGGGGTGTGGGGGGGTGTAGCCCCCAACTTGGAGGGGTACTTGTTTTAGTGTTTGTTGTTTTGTCCTGGTGGTCGGATGGTTGTTTACCCTGGGTGAATTGCCATTGTTCTGGGCATTCAAAGAAGTGAAGATTCGATAAAGTGGAATTGATGAAATGAGATTTGATTATCCGGCACATCAACAATTTGAGATAACTCCATATATATATATATATATATATATATATATATATATATATATATATATATATATATATATATATATATATATATAGTCTACCTTACTTTATCGAATTTACACTTACCCAAAACCAGTGAAACCATGAATCACCAGAATTATTCACAGGGAAATAAACCACATGGCCGCCAGGGTGAACTTTGCCCTTTTCCTCAGTGTAGTGTGATGTCGGAATTGGTATATTTAGTTAGGATGGGTGCGGGGGGTGCAGCTCCCCACATGGAGGGTGTGGGGGAGAGACCCCCACTTGGGTGTGTTTAATTTTTGTCTGTTTAATTGTTTTGCCCTAGTGGCCAAGAGGCCCATTTCCTGGTGAAAAATTCTGGTGATTCATAGTTTCGCTGTTTACAGTGTTTGGTGAAGTTGTCTTGGCATATAAGGATTTGGTAAGTGTAAGTTTGATAAAACAACATAGACCCATATATATATATATATATATATATATATATATATATATATATATATATATATATATATATATATACAGAGAGAGAGAGAGATTAGCACTAAGCTTTTTGCCACACATTTTCACAACGAAATGCAAGAAAGGAGTGCACAAAATTGAAGATCTCCTTTCTAATTTTCTCTTTACTCCATCCTCAAATAACCACACTGTTGTTGCAGAAGCGACTAAATGAATTTACTATTGACAAATCATGTTACATTTAAAATGTATAGCCTGTAAATAAGAACACTTTGAATTACATTGCAACTTAACTGACAATAGTACAACCATGGTCATATTTTCTGGTGGCATGATAGAAAGCCCTCCTGATGGCCTTTAAACTGATTTGATTGCAAAACTCATAAACCAGTAAATCCTGCCACTGCCTGTGCAGCACTGTTATGAACTGAATTATTTGGTTATAAGCTATCAGGCAATGTAACAATGGGGTGGGCTAAAGCCATGAATAGCCAGCCACCATGCTGGAATCAGCCTGTTCCCTCTTTTTTACTTGTATTATATCTAAGTTTAATATTGCTAATGAAATTAGCTAACTAAAAACTGTTGGGCAAACAGCAAAGTAAAGTATATGACCAGTGAAAAATGACTGTGCTTAACACTACACTTGTTTACTGCTAGATAAATAATGTTCATTTAAGAATAAGTATACATTTAAATTGAATAAATCCAAACCTCCAGTAGATGAATTCCATTTTTTCAAACCAAGCAGCATCCATATCATAAAGCTCATAATGTTTTCAATAATGAAATTCCTAGGAGAGGACTTGTTTTTGATACTCTGGCTAACCACTTTCTGACTTTTTCTACAGCTCCTGGGTTTATTGTGTCCAGTTTAATCTGGCCACAGTAGCTGACCAAACTATAGTTATCTGAGATAAAATATGTCTAATTATTGCTAAATCCCAAAGCATGCAGTATATGAGGTGTCTTTTAGGTATAAATCCTAGATCATTCCTCCAAACAAGATGGATGATTTTGAGCAGGGATCTTGTTTGTTGAACAGTCTGAGGAAGATGATTGAATAGCTAGATCCACTGTAATCCCAGAAATCCTTACCAAATGACCTCAAAGTTGGCTTGATTTAGCCCCAAGGCTTAAGCAATTGGGTTGAATTGAAGATCTGGCCTGAGCCTGTGTAATGAAGGAATGACCTATAATGAGGATGGCCCTTGCTACTTTAAGGAACTGAAATCTGTGTGATATTGGGGTTAGGCTGATATATATATCTTAAGTAAGCATTTGAAGCCCACCTGTCTAACCATTAGAGAATTTTAAAAGATTGGCCTGAAGCAATTAAGTTGAAACCCTGACCAGTTCTAAATTAGTGTGAAATGTATTGGTTGGGGCAAATAACTAGATGTTTTAAAACTCATCTCAACTGGTTTGAAAGTTCAGAGATAGTAATTTTTTGACCTACACTGTTAACAAATGCCAGGTTGTTGTTGCTTGGATAAGAGGTTCATTTCTTAGGTTTCCACCCATGAAACAGGACATGTAAAGGGGTCCTTAGTTCTCTGTAAGGTGCTATGTTATCCATAAACTATTTGGTCTGTCTTGGATTTGGAAACCTAGATTAGGACTACCTCCTTACTGAAAATAATCCCTGACCATGTATAGCTCCCCACAACCTCCACACTCACAGGAAAATAGCTGCTCATTGCTTGCAAGATTGCCTATTCCACTCAGTCTCATTGTGGTCAGGTTCCCATCTTTCTACATACATTCATTTTCATTCGTCTAGGTGGAATTGCAGCCTGCAAAAATTTTTCAGTGGAGACAGTGTAGAAGACTACCACTAGGTAAGCTGCCAAAATCATCTCTACCACTGAACTTTCACCAGTGTTGCTGTTAATGTAAAAGGATACTTCATATGTTAATGCACTTCAGGCTTGTTAAAGCCATTTTACTTTAACACACGAGGCTTTCTTGCCCATGAGCAGCTTGTCCTGGCTTTAATGTATGGCTTTCTTACACAGAAGCAACTTTTTAATACAGTCTATGCTCCACTGTCCTGTTAAGTTAGTCATATTAAGTTAGCAAAACCACTCACACTGCTGTTTAAACCTTCCCTTACCTCCATTGCCACTGATTGTTTTTCTTCAGTTAATACAACTGTCTGGTTCTACCACACTCCATTCACCCTTTCTACTTTTAGGCTTACTACCCTACCCATACCCCCAATTACCATCCACCCTCTCCTTACTTAAATTTATATGGAACATATCCCTCCTCTTTCTCTATCCTGTCCCCTCACCTTCCTACCAGCCTCACCAATCCCTGCTACTACCTTATTATCTAATAGTGCTCATCCAAACCCTTTACAATCCTTCTGTGGATGATCTCCCCACTGAGTACCTTGTACTTTAAGCCCCCTGCAGACTCTATAACATAGCCAGTCTCAATTGTCATTAGCAGATCTACTCAAGACTCCATTCTTCCTGCCTTGTGGAAAAAAATCTTCATTCTTCCCCTCCATAAAGAAGGTAACTCCTCTGAAAGCTCTAACTTTAGGCTCATTGCCATCTTGTCCCCCTTTCTAAGATCATTGAAAAGTACATTCATAAGCAACTCTTTCAGTACTTCCTGCAAAATGATCTCATAGCCCCAACACAACATGGTTTCTGACCAGGACGTAGCACCACTACAGCTCTCCTCATCTTTTCCAACACCATTAATAAGGCTAGAGACCAGGGAAGTTTATCTCCTCTGTTTTTCTAGATCTCTCAAAAGTCTTTGGCACAGAAGAATATATGGAGGAACATGAGAAATTTCTTACTCAAATGTCTTCTCTGGGCCTTTTCAGTCCAGCACTTCTGTGGTTCTCTAACTACTTATCTGAAAGATATCAATTTGTCATATGGTTCTCTAACTACTTATCTAAAAGATATCAATTTGTCAAATGGTTCTCTAACTACTTATCTGAAAGATATCAATTTGTCAAATGGTTCTCTTCTTTCTATCCTTTTCTGCTAGTTAAAATGGATGTTCTTCAAGGCTCTTTTCTTAATCCACTGCTCTTTAAAATTTTCAGCAATAACCTATACACCTCCCCTAAGCAAGCTTGCCTTATTCAATGTCCAGATGGCTCAGCTCTCATCTTCTCATCTGATAGCCCATGAGAGCCATTATCCATGACACAAAATGCCTTCAACTCAGTCGAACTGTGGCTCCATCAAAACCAGCTTTTACTTAATCCCAAAAAGACTAAACTACTACTATTTTCCAAGGTCTCATGCAAATCTAAAAGTAACTTCCACATAAGCTCTTTAAACAATACAGCTATTGAAGTAGTTAACCATACCAAATCATTTGGAGTCACCATAGATGACAACTTTAAAGTTTGATTTTCACATACCAAAGTGTATAAAATAACTGATCAAAAGCTAGGTCTGCTATATATAACAAAAACATTCCTTGCATCTTCTATTAGAATCACCCTAGCTAACTCTTACCTTTTATCCTCTCTTCTCTATGGCTCTCCTATTTTGACTAACATTATTTAAATTGATCAGTCACAGCATGAAGTTATGGGAAAGAGTAGTGGAAGCTAGGTTAAGAAGGGACATGATGATTAGTGATCAGCAGTATGGTTTCATGCCGGGAAAGAGTACTACAGATGTGATGTTTGCTCTGAGAGTGTTGATGGAGAAGTACAGAGAGGGTCAGAAGGAGTTGCATTGTGTTTTTGTAGACTTAGAGAAAGCATATGTCAGGGTGTCTAGAGAGGAGTTGTGGTATTGTATGAGGAAGTCAGGAGTGTCAGTGAAGTATATAAGAGTGGTACAGGATATGTACGAGGGTAGTGTGGCAGCGGTGAGGTCTGCAGTGGGAGTGACGGATGCGTTTAAGGTGGAGGTGGGGTTACATCAAGGATCAGCTGTGAGCCCTTTCTTATTTGCAATGGTGATGGACAGGTTTACAGACGAGAGATCAGACAGGAGTCCCCGTGGTCCATGATGTTTGCAAGATGACATTGCGATCTGTAGTGAGAGTAGGTAATAGGTGGAGGAGACCCTGGAGAGATGGAGATATGCTCTAGAGAGAAGAGGAATGAAGGTCAGCAGGACTAAAACAGAATATATGTGTGTGAATGAGAGGGAGGATAGAGGAATGGTGAGGATGCAAGGAGTAGAGGTGGCGAAGGTGGATGAGTTTAAATACTTGGGACCAATAGTTCAGAGTAATGGTGAGTATGGAAGAGAGGAGAAGAAGAGAGTACAGGCAGGATGGAGTGGGTGGAGAAGAGTGTCAGAAGTGATTTGTGACAGAAGAGTACCAGTAAGAGTGAAAGGGAAAGTCTACAAGAGGGTAGTGAAACCAGCTATGTTATATGGGTTGAAGACAGTGGCATTGACAAAAAGGCAGGAGTTTGAGCTGGATATGGCAGAGTTAAAGATGTTAAGATTTGCACTGGGTGTGATGAGAGTGGACAGAATTAGGAATAAGTATATTAGAGGGTCAGCCCAGGTTGGACGGTTTGGAGACAAAGACAGAGAGGCAAGGTTACGTTGGTTTGGACATGTGCTGAGGAGGGGTGTTGAGTATATTGGGAAAAATATGCTAAGGATGAAGCTACCAGGTAACAGGAAAAGAGGAAGGCCTAAGATAAGGTTTATGGATGTGGTGAGAGAGGACATGCAGGTGGTTGGTGTGACAGAGCAAGATGCAGAGGACAGGAAGAAATGGAAATAGATGATCAGCTGTGGCGACCCCTAATGGGAACAGCCGAAAGATGATGATGATGATGATTTATTTATTATTTATTTCCAGTTTGATGACTGGGGAGGTCCACTGGGCTCAGGGAGCCCATTTTCAGTGGAGGCCCGGGGAGAAAAGCTCCACATTACATAGTTTAGTTATATATACAATCATAGTAAAGAAGAGCCAATTACAATTTCATTCCATGCTAAAGAACAGGAATAAATTCTTTAGTTACATAGTACCTAAATATTTAGGATGGCCGTGGTAACTTAAATGAGAGGGAGAATAAAGACTTAGAAGGAAAAGAGAGAAAAAAAGGTGGGATGGTTTATTTACAGTACGTACAATTATGTTATTTACAATATGTACATTTATGTTAGGTTAGCTTGTACTCAAGAGTTAGTCAGGAGTTTAAGGGGTGGATTGATTGTTAGGCTAGGTGGGGAGAATGCAGTTGCATTTCCTGTTAGAGGAAAGGTAGGAATGTAGCTGAGTTTTAAAGTTTTCAAAGTTTTCACAAGTCCTTAGAGAGGAAAGAAGAGAATTCCATTTTTAGCCAAGGAAAAGGATAGAAGAAGCTGACCAGCAGGACGACTGGGTTTGCGGACAGTGATTAGGTTTTGGTAAGTAGATCTTAGAGTTCTCTGAGGGGTGTAAGGTTGAAGGATGTTGGTTAGTGCTGGGCACTTAGTAGGCTGAAAAATTAGTCTGTGGGCTGTAGTAATTTGGAGATAGTCTAGATGGTTGTGGAATTCAAGCCAATTTAACAAATGAAGGGCAATACAATGATGGGAGGAGAATTTGGCTTTGGTTGCAAATTTAGAAATCTTATTATAACAGACTTCCAATTTGGAGGAGAGAGAGGCAGATAAGTTTGTTAGTAGAGGAGTGCCATATATTAGTGAAGGGAATAGATAGGTAGTGGCGAGGGTTTGTCTGGTGGATGGAGAGAGAAAGTGGATGTTTCTGTATAGCATATCAAGTTTTATATGGGTTTTCTTAATGTTTTGCTGGATGTGAGTGTCAAAGTTTAGGTGTTCATCAATAGTAACCCCAAGTAGTTTAGGGGAGGGAACAACCTCTATAGTAGAGTTGTTTTGGCTAATAATTTGGAACGAGTTTTTATCAAGAGGGGAGGCTTTTGAGGGAGAGAATAATAGTATTTTGTATTTGTTGGCATTTAGCGAGAGGTGGTTTTGGAGCATCCAGTTTTCAGTGGTGGAGAAAGCCGTTTGGGTCAGTGTCTGAAGCTCTGAGAGGTTGGAGGCACAGCAGACTAAAGTTGAATCGTCTGCATATTGTACAATTTTGGTGCTGGGTTTGGCTTTGTGGAAATCATTAATAAAGATGTTGAATAGCATTTGACCTAGTATGGATCCCTGGGGTACCCCAGTGGGGGTTGGAAGGAAGGTTGAGGTGGCTTTCCCCCATTTCACAGCTTACAACCTGTCAGAGAGGTAGCTTGAGAACCAGGATAAGGTGTTCTGGGAGAGATTAAGGTTAGAAAGATGGTTCAAGAGATGGGTGTGGGAGAAGGTCTAGAATGCCTTGGACAGATCTAGTAGAACTGTTGATACTATGTTTCCAGAGTCACGGGCAAGATTTATTGTGTCTAAGGAGAGAACGGCAGTGATAGTACTATGGCCAGGATGGAAGCCATGTTGGGTTGGAGTGATTAGTTGGTGATTGGCGTAAGCTGAAGGTGGATGCATTTTTCGAGAAGTTTTGAGACTGGGGAGAGGATAGCTGTGGGGCAGTAGTTAGAGATGCTATTGTTTTTGCCTCCTTTATGGAGATGTAGAATAAAGGCAGCATGCCATAATTTGGGCACATAAGATTCTAACCTGGATCTGTTGATCAAGATGCTAATGGGGAGAGCGATACCATCTGTGGATATTTTTAGGAAGGAAGATGGGATATTGTCAGGGGCATTGGAGCATGGTTTTAATTTAGCATATTTCTCTTGAATCACAACTGGAGCAATGCTAGAATAATAAATTTGCAGCTAACCTGCCATATAAAACTCATAATTGCTCTGCTTTACAAGCTCTCAAATGTCCCCTCTTCAACTAGCCCAAGCACAACTTCTTCTAATCCATAAAATACTATATAACCCCTCTACCTGCCCTTATGTCTCCTCAGTACTTCATCACTATCTCCCAAATCACCCTCTGCACTCCTCAAAACAAAAACCTGCTTGAAATCTATAAACCAAAAAAAGCAGTGCTTGTACTCACACTGCATATCCAATCAGAACTATATCTAGCTTCCATGTATTTAAGTCCTCTCTAAGAATTCCTCACTAACTCACGGCTGTGCCCATGCACTTCACCTGCATGATTGACTAGTGTTTTATTTGGTGTTATTTAATTCTCAAAACCTGGTTGCAAGAACTCCACTCTGTTATATTGCTTTTATTTTTGTTTTTAAAATTAAACAGATGCATGAGCTGCGAGGAAGAGAAGGCAGCAATGGAGTAAGAAGTAAGGAGATGAGAAAACAGAAACAAAATGAGGTGACAACCAAAACCAACCTGTCTGGAAGGCCCAAATGGTGACAGGAGCCAAGTGAGACAGAAAATGAAGACATGATCCAGAACCAAAGCCTGGTCCACGGAAATTTGAAGCATCAAGGTAATGACAAGTACCAAGCAAAAATAGAGGTGAGATAATGACAAAACAGCCAAGCATTTGTCAAAACTGTATACAGTATAACCTATGCTGAATGTTTACTATATGGATAGGGCAAAAACACTGAAGAGCAACACTCGCCAATGATCGCTGAGCTAGAGTGCCAGCTCAGTGGTCGGTGGCCTGCTGAAGTTACCATTATTGTGTTTAGAACATCTTATAAGGGAGACAGCACAAGCTCTTAAAGCATAGTAATGGAGTGAGATGCTCTGCCTTGATCTAAGCTCTCAAAATGGCAAATATTAGAAATTCTCTTATAAATGTGACAACTACTCACACACACACACACACACACACACACACACACACACACACAGATAAATAGCTGGATAGACAGATAATAAAACTCAAAACACAAGAAGCTAGTGCCAAAGCTCCAAGCAAAAGCTCACAGCCAACTTACCGCCAAAAATAAGGCACTTTATAGGTAACAGGGATAAATCAAAATCAGTACTGAGCGCATGAACCAGCAACATTAATTAGAAAACAAACTCCATGAATAACACACATTAAACGCTTAACAGAATCACAGATTTTCTTGCCTGTCACAGGACTTCTTCATATACAAATGAATACCCAAAGCTTGATTTAATTTATACATAATGACTCCTATTAAATGCTTAATTATCCAGTATACCAATAAATGACTTAAAAAGACAAAACTATCAAATCAATCAAATTATTTTTTAAGAAAATTTGTACATATTACCCTAAAGAAGATGCTAAATTACTATACTAGCTAACAGGAGAAATAGATAAATAATCAGCACAAAATATATGAAGAAGGACTTCGTTAAAAGAAAACTTCCCAAGATTAAAACCACAGTTTGTCCCTGAACCAAACAACCATTTTACTATATTGAATAAGAAATGTTTGTGTTAAAACCATCTAATACCCTAAATAAACAATATATATTAAAATTTTACTCATAAAGGTGTTTTTTTAATTGCAAATATCAAAGGTACAGATATAAGCACCATATCTAATAAATACTTATTATAAAGACCTCTATGTAGATACACCAATAAGAAGAATATAAAATACTATAAAATGAATAAATAAATAAGTATCTTCCCCTAATATAAATTTTAGTGGACTATTCAAAATACTTTTGAAAAAGCCTAACATTAAAGCCTAGCTGGACAAAGTTTTACAATAGGGACTTGGTCATTGTGTTATTTTTATTTTTGTTTCAAACTTGCTTGTGGTGTTATTTTTATTTTAGTTTCAAACTTGGTCGTGGTGTTATTTTTATTTTTGTTTCAAACTTGGTCGTTGTGTTATTTTTATTTTTGTTTCAAACTTGCTTGTGATGTTATTTTTATTTTAGTTTCAAACTTGGTCATTGTGTTATTTTTATTTTTGTTTTAAACTTGCTTGTGGTGTTATTTTTATTTTAGTTTCAAACTTGGTCGTTGTGTTATTTTTATTTATGTTTCAAACTTGCTTGTGGTGTTATTTTTATTTTTGTTTCAAACTTGGTCGTTGTGTTATTTTTATTTTTGTTTCAAACTTGCTTGTGGTGTTATTTTTATTTTAGTTTCAAACTTGATTGTTGTGTTATTTTTATTTTTGTTTCAAACTTGGTCGTGGTGTTATTTTTATTTTTGTTTCAAACTTGGTCATGGTGTTATTTTTATTTTTGTTTCAAACTTGAATGTGGTGTTATTTTTATTTTTGTTTCCTTCAACGCAATCCCGAACAGTTCCTCCAGGTTTTTTCTGTTTTATATATATATATATATATATATATATATATATATATATATATAGATAGATATATATAATGCGAAGATGAAGTACTCAAAGTTTAGAAATGTGACATAACCATGTCATAACTGTTTCTGTTCACAAAGATGGACATCAGTTTGACCCTGCCTTGTATCAGGATAACATGCCTAGTCTATGTTTTTCTGTATTTTATGCAAGGTTTCACAAAAATTCTTTAGTAAAAAAGATGTAGAGGATTTAGTATTAATTCATTAAGAAAAATAACAACAAGTAATACTAGAGATTTGAGTCCATTTATTAACAAGGATCTCACTTTGACAATAAATTATTCCCTGTTGAATGAAAATAATCTGAGGGCTTTAGCCATTATTTCTAGGTTGGTGGTGATCCTAATTTTCCCCTTTGTGTCTCTTCTCTGCTCATGTATACAATGCAATGCAAGATTTTGTTCTCAGATGGCAAAAAATAAAAACATTATACAACTACAAAGCATGCAAAGGCAATATGAGGAAAGAATAAATGAGGTTAGAGAATTAGTGTAAGGAAACTGACTAAAATCATTTCATTATTATTTAAAGGTATTCATGCTAACTTTGGGAAACTTGGTCAGGTAGCAAGAGAAATCCCCCACATTCTTTTTTTATTTATATTTGTATATGTTATTTGATTGTGTTTATAGGTCAGGGAACAAAGGGCAGTTCTGTACTCTTTTTGTGTATATTTATATGTTTATTGATTATGTATGCACTTTTTTGTTATGTTTAATATGTTGATATTTTGCCTCTTGCCGGCTGACCAACAAGCCTCTCCCTGCTTGAACATAGCGCATTCATTTCCTTATGTCAGAATTTTTCATAGGAGCGAAGTGAGAGCTATCCAAGAGAGGGTCATCATTAACAAAGTCATGAGTCTGTTTCATGCCCTTTCCAGCAACCTGTCAATAAAAGTATTTTGAGATAGCCTAACCACAATGCTGTACAAGGCAAAATGTAGAGCTGCTTTTCACTTTACTGCAATATACATGTTAAGCACTTTCCTCCGTACAAGGACTTCTTCAGAATATGTCACATACTCTTAAATTTAAAGAAAACCGTTAAAGAAACATGCACAGTGAAATTCATACACCCTATGTTTTGCACCAAATGTAAGTATATTACTACTAAGCCTACATAAGATGAAAACTAAAAAGCACAGTAATGTATCTTTTAATCTTGCCCATGCATTAAAATGTCACGTATAAAAAAATGAAGAAAATATAAAGCAATAAGGAACTGTATATAAAAACATGCAAAAAATAAATAAATAAGCTCAACACTAACCCAGTCAGAGCTCCTGTTATCGCCTCTTGAGTTCATTAGATATATTGTCATTAAGGCCTGGGGGGGGTGGTCTAGTGGTATCCACAATAAGCTGCCAAATACACTTTTACAAACTAAATTAAAGTCAGTGAGGGTCGCTCTGGGGGTGGTAGGTTTATGTTGATGTGTGGCAGGTTGATGAACACATTGAGGAAATCAGTGTATGAGAGTTTGTATGCAGTAATCTTAAAGGGGTTCATGGGAGTGGAGTTGTATTGCATTTTTCAAACTGACAACAGTCTGATTTCCCTTCAGAATCTTTTAAATGTGGCTAAAAGTCAGATTTGTTTGTTTTAATAGTGGCAGTTTTTGTGTTTGTGGATGGATTGCTAGGCTAACATGCACATTGAGGTGTATATTTGGTTCAGGAATCAGTGGAGGGATTGCATTTCCAATTGTGCCATGCTTCATCGTGTAATTTGAGGATGTGTTTTAGTTCAGTAGATACTCAAGTATGTTTATAAGGTCAAAGTAGCCTTTGTAATAAGAAAAATAATTTATTTTGCAAGGGCAGTAGGGTATTAGTAAGGTTGTTAGCTGCTTCATTGAGGTCTTTTATGGCAAATAAATGAGAGCAATTCAATGTGGTCATAGCCGGCCTTAGGCATAGGCCAACTAGGCGGCCGCCTAGGGTGCCACTCTAGTAGAGGCACTTTTCAGTATTTATTTGGTGTAGGTAGACCAGGATGGGGGCACCGGGTAGTGTGGTGGGGGGCGCCATGGAGCCATTTTGCCTAGGGCACCAGTTGACCTAAGGCCGCTCCTGAATGTGGTAAGGTAGTTTTTAGGATCAGTGATATTCTGAATGGTTTGTGGTCTGAAAGTGATAAGTTTAGGTTTATATTTTAATATTAGATTATGTACTGAGGAAGCTATGAGACAGTGATCACTGAAAGAACATGCATGTGCAGTGATGTTAGATATCACTGTAGGAGGAACTCTGTTTATTTACCCCTGAGAAAGCTTGTGCTGTAAGACGAGAAGGAACAGTGGAGTATGATCTGGTTGAGGTGGAATAATTCCCTGAAAAGAGGGGATTTCTTCCCACTGCCATCTGTACCCCTTCTGAATCAGTCTCAGAATGTATTTGTCTGAGAGAGAAGTGGAGGTTCAGACTTTCTGGAAGGGATAAGGGATTACCAGTTGTGTGTTTGTGTTGGGGGGAGTGGTGGGAGAACAAGGTCTCTTACATAGTCATTTTGAGTTGGCTGTCCTTTGTTTTGGGAGGGGGGTCCTGCTTTCTTTTTGGGACCTCCCTGCTGTTGTTTTAAATGTCTGCTTACCAGTATGTTGCTAAGAATCTTTGTTTTGTTTCTTGTAAACTTGGATAATGGAGTAGACAAACCCATGGAAAATTTAGAGAATTACGACTGAAAATTCAGAGATTCCTTGTATCAGCTTACTGCTCTCGTCACATTTGTGATAACCTGTGCAGCAGACAAACCAAATACTAAATTTTTATCCAAAATTGAATTTAAAATCTCATTTTTTTATATCCTCTGGGAAGTTTTGAGAACATGACTGCCCAAACATCCTCAACATAGTAACCATGGCAACAGAACTGGACATAGTACGTACAGAGTCATATACGCACGTTAAACAATTAGTAGTTACCTGAAAATTAGAAGAAACTAAACCCCACAAATCACAGTTTTCCTCATAGGAAGGAATTGCAGATAAAACATTTCTCATACTTATAGAGTTGGTGAGAATAAACTTTGACATATGAGCCAAACAATTCAAAATTCTAAAAATGAAAGTTGCAGAAACATACACTTTTTTCCAAATTTTTCAGTTGTTTTACCATTCTTGTCAGAAAGGTTAGAGTTAACAAAATGCTGGGAAGAAATTGGATTACCTGCCCAGCAGTTGAACAGCACAAGCCAAACATTGATTCCCTGAAGCCCAGAAAGCATTGGTCCTTACTGGAATTAATGCTTAACAACCATTTCTCAAACATACAAGAAATTGTTTACAATCAACACGCCAATTCTGCATACAATGATTAACATTCTCCAAATTCTGGGGGAGAGGATCAGTATGTAAGAGTGATATTAAACATGGCTCAAAAGCATGTCTCAGTGAAGAGAGCAGAAATGAAAGACAATAATAATGGACACGTTAGAGGTACGCTGACTGCAGTTATGGAAATCATACTGCTTTCCACTTTTCCTTGAAAGTAGTCTAACTCTCATCCTAAGCACTTAAAAAGCATCCTACAGTCCAGCACTTGCTCAGACCTAATAGCAAGCACTAATATACCTAGACACTTGATTGCCCAGCAGGGCAAGGCTCATTATTCATCCCTCACCAACCAAATGACTAAGCAGCTCACCCTACTATTCAGGCATGACCAAAGGGCAATTTCAGGTATACTTTCCAGTCCAGCTGGTGAACCTGGGTATCCTGAGGCAATGTCATAACTGCCTCATGTACACAGATAACCCTCTCCTCCTCCCACAAAACATTAACATATGCAAGAGATGCAATTATATAGCTAAATTGGAGGCTAAGCTCTCTCCACCCAAGACTGGAACAGGCAGTCATGAGGAGAAGGTTAACACTTGCACCACACCTCCAGCCTCACATAGACATACTAAACCAGCACTGGCAAAAAATACACATAAATACACAAAATCATACTCAGAGGCTCTAAATAAAAACCTGCAAAAGCATCAGAGACTTCCAAAGCAGACACCCAAAAAACCTGCACCTCCTGTCACAAACCAGACAACACATAAAACACAAAATCAGTGTGCTGCACAATCACAGCCCTTAAGGCAAAATAACATACCTAACACACTAGTAATAGGTGACTCTATAGTCAAGCACACTGACGTCCCACTCACTAGGCTGGACAAGGAGAAGGTTTCTGTTAGCTGTCTGTCAGGAGCCAGAATCTACCACATAACACAAGTACTCAGGTCACTCCAGAATAAGTACAAATATGACTCTGTCATTGTTCATGTTGGTGTGAATGACCTGAGATGTACCTCTGTGGACTACATAAAAAGAGACATGGAAGAGCTCTCTGATTATGTAGCCCAGGCGGGTATGACCCTGAGTAGCATCCTGCCCAAACCAAGAATGATACCACAGTATAAATAAAAAATTATCAATTTCAACAATCGGCTAAGCTTCTGGTGTCATTCAAAGGGGATCCAGTGTCTGTCAGCCTGGGACGACATGCTCGACAAGCCTTGTTGCTTCGCAAGAGATGGCTTCCACCTGTCACCCCTAGGTTTTTGAATACTGGCCAAGGCTCTTGCTGCCCCCATAGTGCCTTTTTCAGGCAAGGCTCAAAAGTCAAACCCACCTCCATAAACAGCACAAATAAAAAAATGAGGGTTATGCTACTCAACACCAGGAGTTTAAATCTCAAAATGCTCGAGCTTGAAGCACTCCTCAGTATGGAGAACGTTGACATCTGTGCAGTAACTGAAACCTGGTTCAAGGCTCCACAGAGCACCTCTGCACTACCAGGCTACAACTCATACCACACATTTCAGCCACAGAATATGGACCGAAACACAAAAGTAGGGGGTGTATTCATATTCATCAAAGATACCTACACCTCCAGGTTAGTGGCGCAGCATGATACCTCTGAGATCATCCATGTGCAACTAACATTGGGCAAATCTGCAATGCAAATTGTGGCCTGCTACAGATCACCCTCCATGACCCAGGACCACCACTCCGCCTTTCTGGAGACACTGGAAAACATGAAGGTCCTACCGAACACCCTAATATTGGGTGATTTCAATCACACTACTGTTAACTGGGACAACTACTCGAGTAAAAACTCCCAGGTCCAGCACTTCCTGGAATTTATCAACTCAAATGCCCTAGATCAGCTGGTAAACTCCCCTACCAAAGGTGAAAACACATTGGACCTGGTCATCACCAACATGGGCAACAGGTGTTCTGCACTGGAGGTCAACCCGTCACAGGTTAGATCAGACCATAAACTAATCACTCTGGATATCCACACCACACCACCACCCCCAACCAAGGAAACCACAGTGAAAACTTTTCTATAGCAAACTTCACCTTACTTAAGACAGAGGTGGCAAGTTTCACAGCCCCCACGCTAAAGGATAACAGTGTCCAAGATGTGGGAACCTTTACAAATGCACTCTGTGAGCACCTACAAGGATGCATGGATCGTGCCATCCCTATTAAAACCAAGACTCACTCCCCTAAGAGAAGGAATCCAGTCTGATGGACCCCTGCCATAAACAGGTTATACAATAGAAGGAGGAAACTAGTTCAGAAAAAAAGCAAATCCCAAGAAAGAAAAACATCCCTGATCAGTATCAGTAAGAAACTAAGGTCCATCATAAAATCATCCAAGGCTAACTTCAAAAGAAAAATAGCCAAGGATTCGAAAGATAACCACAAAGCCTTCTTTAACTATGTCAAGAATCTAAGTGACAACTCACATATATGCTCCAAGCTAGTGCAAAATAGCACAAAATATACTGAACCTACTGATATTACCAACCTCCTGGTAGATAGATTCAGTGCAAACTTCACCCTCAAAAGGGCCCACAACAATACCGGAAAAGTGTAGTGTCCCAGAAATCACAGGTGCACAGGTGAAAACAGCCCTTTCAAAAGCCAAAAGCACAGCATCAATGGGACAAGATGGTGTCTCAGGCTTCGTCTTGCATGAGCTACAAAATGAACTAACCCCCCACCTAAACACACTGTTCAACCTCAGCCTCTCCACAGGCTACGTGCCCATAGAATGGCACACAGCAACAGTTATTCCGCTCCACAAAGGAGGGGCCACAACTGACCCTGGTAACTATCACCCCATAAGCCTGGCTAGCTTGTCTGCAAGGCTATGGAGAGCATCATCATGGAACTCATTAACAAAGACATTGGGAACCTCTAAACACTTGACATGACCCAGTTCAGCTTTGTTAAGGGCAGATCATGCCTACTAAACATGGTTGACTTCTTCGAGACAGTCACCAAGGCCATAGATGAGGGGAAGGTGGTTCACACAGCCTACCTTGATCTCACCAAAGCTTTTGACACCATTCCCCACTCGGGAATTTTAGAAGAACTCACCAGCCTGAACATAAACCCCTATGTCACGAGATGGGGTGCCAACTGGCTTACAGACAGAACTCACACGGTAAGAATAGTGGGCTTCAGGTCCGACTCTAAACCAGTCACAAGTGGTGTCCCACAAGGTTAGTCCTGGGACCCCTACTGTTCGGCATATACTTCTCAGAAGTACAGGCAAACACAGGAGGACTATGGCTCACCAAGTTCACCGATGACTGCAAACTGGGAGCCATAATTGACTCTCCAGCTGATACGGACATTCTCCAAAAGGGCCTTACTGAGATGGACACCTGGTGTGAAAGTCATGGTCTCAAGTTAAATGCCAAAAAATGCATAGTCATCCCATTTGGGAAAAACAGAAAACCCATGAATTACCACATAGGTGGCAGCCCCTTAATACAGAAGAGGTAATAAGAGATCTGGGGACCCAGGTAGATAGTAATCTCTCCTTTGACAATCATATTGCCAAAGTAGTTAGGAAATCCTTCTATGTAGCCCATCTAATTACTAAAGGGTTTGCATGTAGAAATAAAGAGGTTATAGTGCCCCTCTACTTGTCACTCATCAGACCCATCATAGAGTACAATGCCCCATTTGGGATGTTCCTCACAAGACACTTCCAACAGTAGGAAAGACACAAAAGTACCTCACCAAGAAGATTACTGGCCTCAAACATATGTCCTATGCAGCCCAACTGGAAAAACTCCGGCTGCACTCAGTGTCATATCGCTTACTCAGAGGTGATCTCTGCCTGACTCACAAATCCATGTCCAACTCATAATTGATGGACATGCTCCACCTAAAGAAATCCAAGTCACCGCTAGCCACTTGCTCTAGTGAGCTAAACCTCGCCACAATAAATAGAACATGCTGGAGGGATAGATTCCTGTCACTGAGACTCCCCATGTTTTGAAACAAAATTCCTAACTACATTAGCAGATCCCTTCACTAACACTCTTCAAGAGAAACCTTGATGAGTGGACGAGTAACAGAAAATACACCCCTGGGATCACTTCATTGGCTCTTCTTGACAGAGGCTCAGTTAATTAATCAATGGGGCGGCAAAAGCTGACACAATCTGGCTAGGCTTATAAATGCCTTCAGGCAGATAGCCTAGTACCTGCCTATGAACACACACACACACACACACACACACACACACACACACACACACACACACACACACACACACACACACACACACACACACACACACACACACACACACACACACACACACACACACACACACACACACACACACACACACACACACACACACACACACACACACACACCATTCAGCTGCTCTAAGAGCACAGTCTTGCAGCCAGGGACTTCAGTGTCTTGAAGCTCATGCATACTGCTGGCCAAACTTGAAACTGAATAATACATTTGCGCAATGTAAGTGCTGTAGCAGCAGCTATAGGGATTGAGTTGCTATAGTTTAGGTTTCTAGGCAGTGATTGAGAGGGGATTTAGGTGTACACAGCTGCAGGGGAGTGTTAGGATTTATGGGTGGGAGGGAGTTCAGGTAAAGGATAATAAGGTTAAGGAGTGATCAATGAGTTTAGGATTGGGGGGGGGAGATGAGTTTTATGTTAAGAGAACAATCAAGGACTTTCCGTTTAGGGAGGGGAGTATTGTTCTGATTTAAGAGTAATTGGGGGTTTAGGGAAGGGCAGTGGAGTTTTAGGGTTAAGGAATGAAATTTAGGTTTATGGAAGGGGAGTGGAATTTTAATGTTAGGGAGTGATCAGGGAATTTCAGTTTAGGGAAGAGGAGTGGAGTTTTAAGGTTAGGATCCGATCATGGAATTTAGGCTTATATAAGGGAGTGGGGTTTTAGGGTTAGGATGTGATCAGGGATTTAGGTTTATGGAGTGGGAGAATACTTTTATGGTTAAGGAGTTAGTATTCAGGTTAGGGTTAGGAATTGGGTGGACATTTTGGGGTTGGCCATAGGGCTCTGATAAAGTTATGTGGTTCACAAACACGAGGTGATGTTAGGGCTTGGTAACTAAGCAAAAATCAAACTAGTATGAGATAGAACAATTTTTATTTATTGCAAGTATGTCATAAGCTATGGAAGCAAGCACATGTAGTAGAGTTTATGTATTATCCCTTGTTGACTGGGTTAGTCCCTCTAGGCTAGTAACCTTTTTCAGGGAAGACCCAAGATGGTATTTAAACTACTAGGGAAAAGTTGGCCAGAGCATAGGGGAATTTGTCCTACACTTTTGATAGGTACCATGGGATCTTTTACATCCACCTGAACTACCATCCACTCAAACAGATGGGACCTTGGTTTAACATCAAATCCATATGATGACATACTCAGGAATGAAGCAACTTCTCATGCTACACTGCAATGTCAGTAATTAATCTACCTGGTGTGGGACTAGAACCCACAGTCTTCTGCGAGTTTTTTACCTGTTGCACCAGTGGCACCAATCAGAGGAGTTTTCCCTCCTAAGTGGTTCCCTTGTATAATAAATGCTAAGTCACAGCAATCTCTTGTATGCATATTTAAAATACACCACTTTAACTGTAATAAATGTGTATTTTATATATATATATATATATATATATATATATATATATATATATATATATATATATATATATAAACTTGATTTTGTGTATTGTTAATGTTGTGTAACCTTGGTATTTTGAAAATAGGTTATCTGTCTATAAGTAAAGTTTAAATAATCCATTAAATTAAATGTGTTTTATGAATGGTTATACTAAAGAAATTGCTACTGTGCTGCAAACTGTAAAGATGTCAACTGATGTAATAATCTGGATGCAATTTGAAATAAATGCTTTGTAATAAAATTTTGAGGAGAAAAAAATCACAGCAATCCAAGGAAAGTACTTGGCAGAAACTTGCTTACATAATATCTGTTATAGACATTATAAGCCCTGTAATACTCAAGAGTAACATATACTTAAAATGGCATTTCCATTGGTGGTGGTCCTGATGGTATGTGCTGCACATTTTTACAACATATAGCCATTTATTTATTAGTATTAGCCACAGTGCAAACATGCGGGTACCAATTGTCCGTAAATTAAACAGATTTTCATGCTATTTAACAAAAGGTTTAATAATCTCAGAAACAGAAATCAGTGGTATGTGTTTTGAAGTAAAAACACGATACCAGTGTGAAAAGGAGATGCAATGCCAATGCTTAGCAAACAGACCTGCAACAAGGTCATCACAGTACTGGACTCTAAAAAGGACACATAAGTTGCTTTGTTTTTTTTTTTTTTTGTTTGTTTTTTTTTTTAACATCAGAAGAGTAGAACATTTGTGCTAGGTAAGTTAAAAGGAGCAAGGTTGATGAGCTGGAAACAAGGGCAGTAAACTGCACGGATGAAACAGATGTCTGGTGTAAATGTGTAAACAAAGAAGAACTGCATCTGCTTTCAAGGAGAATGTAGCAAACAGGCAAAGGCAAAATGATTCCTATTGAAGCTGTTAGTGTTCAGTGGCATATACTCTAAGGTAGTTCTAAAACAGCTTTCTGAGTGGTGCTTTAATGTTAGGCTGAAACAGTGTTTCCTTAGCATGGTAATATAAGACACAAGGCACCTTAGTGTATTATGGGCAGTAGTGCAGTGACAGAACATTGTGTTATGCCTTATATGTGGCATGAATTTGTTTAGTGCTAAAGAATACTGCCCTAGGAAACTTTATGTGCAAGAATAACGTTCTAGAACAGAGGAAAGTGGAGGAACCCTTGATATTCCATTAAAGCTACCAAGATGGATTAAAAGGTAGAATGCCTAGGCATAGGACAGAATTAAAAAAAATATGTGGGATGCGGGTAATGCCAATTATGCTAATATTGGAGTAAGGAAGCTGTGTGACAGACAGATGTTCAGAGATGCATAAAAGGCAAAGACATACTTTTTCCAGTGGAGGTTGTAGAATGAATAAAATGTCATCTTTCCATGAATGATAAAAGTATTAATATGTTGCATGCTAAATACAGACTAACTTACCATTAATATTGTGACTTAGGCTCACAGGGCACAAAATGGTAAAATTTAAATTCAGACTTCGGAAAGGGGCAGACTTCTTTTAGAACAAAAAGTAAAAACAGGATGCCAAAGCTGAAAAAGACACATGATGTCAATTTATGGAAAGAAAGGTGTCCTGATATCTTTTACATATCAAAAGATATCAGAACATCCACTGAGAACTATTGGAGTCCAGTAAGTCAGTTTAGCTTATCTTTCAAAGTAGCAGGGCAACATCTTCTTAAGATTAAAGGAAACCGCATTCTGTTATTATGATTTATCTCTGGAGGACATGGAAAATAAGTCCAAATAACCAATAGCCATAGTGTTATAAGCACTCTTTGCAAATGAGTTCTTCAATTTACACTGGCCATAAAAATATAAATAAGGTCTGTGCTTGCAATATGGAATTTCTTGGGCGGGTGAGTGATACGTGTCACATGCACAGGTATGTGTTTAGTGTGGTGGCCTTCCTGTGACCAGGGATGGTGTCAGTCTTTAGTTATGTCTTGACCTGCAAGATGCTTATTGTGTGTGTCTCTCTCTCTCTCTCTTACTTTATCTGCCTTGATGTGCTGTATTCTTTATATCAACATACAGATGTGGTAGTGTGTCAGAATTAATTGTGCATTAAATGCAGGATGCTACATTTGTGTTGAACTCTGCCTTTTTGTGCTTGCTACATCTTTATTTTCACATGCACTTTCTGCCTGGCTCTTCTAGAAAACACACCATGGGAATGTAAGGCCAACAGTAAGATGAAAAAGTCATAAACAAACCTACCTGCCAGTAGTCTTGTTTTTTTTCCAAAGTATTCTTTTTCAAAACGACTTTGTTTTCAAATAGTATATACATGAATTTATCTATCACAATTTTATATTACACTAAAGCCACAGTAATAGCTCTCAACTGTCCAGATTCTCACAGAATGTCCAAATTTTTGCCTCAAAATTTCAGTTTGTTCCTCATAAAATGTGTGCTTTTCTGGCAAATTACTGGGATGACCTGAGGAATGAAATCACTAAATAATGACATGCATTTGAGTTTCAGGCTTCATAGCCTTTAGAAAATGGATTTTAGTACAAGCCCTGTTTTTCTTACTACTTTTTAAGTTTATAAGAGCAATACTTAAAATCTGTCCCTATTTTTTGGGCATTTGCCCCCCCCCCATTATAGCAGCCTTTGTCCAGATTTCTTGGGCTAAGAGGTTAAGAGGTATGGCCACAGTTTGTTGATAGCTGGCTTTTAGCTAGGAATACAAAACTGCCCATGACTTTATGCTCATTTTGAGTGTGAAATCTGCATAAATTTTAAGGTCCAATGTATACATGCCCAATAAAAAGATGAAAGAAATCGGTACAGAACCCAAACGACATACCTTTTTTCTACATAAAATTTATTTGTGTTATTAATCTTTTTCTCTTCTTCTTCTTTTTCTTTTGGCTGCTCCCATTAGGGGTCACCACAGTGGATCATCTGTTTCCATTTCTTTCTGTCCTCTGCATCTTGCTCTGTCCCACCAAACACCTGCATGTCCACTCTCACCACATCCATAAACCTTATCTTAGGCCTTTCTCTTTTCCTGTTACCTGGCAGCTTCATCCTTAGCATCTTTTTCCCAATATACCCAGCATCCCTCCTCAGCACATGTCCAAACCAATGCAATCTCGCCTCTCTGGCTTTGTCTCCAAACTGTCCAACCTGGGCTGACCCTCTAATCCTGTCCATGCTCATCACACCCAGTGCAAATCTTAACATCTTTAACTCTGCCACATCCAGCTCTGACTCCTGCCTTTTTGTCAATGCCACTGTCTCCAACCCATGTAACATAGCTGGTCTCACTACCCTGTTGTAGACCTTCCCTTTCACTCTTACTGGTACCTGTCTGTCACAAATCACTCCTGACACTCTTCTCCACCCACTCCATCCTGCCTGTACTCTCTCTTTCACCTCTCTTCCACATTCGGCATTGCTCTGAACTGTTGATCCCAAGTATTTAAACTGATCCCCATTCATGAACTCTACTCCCTGCATCCCCACCATTTCTCTAGCCTCCATCTCATTCACACACATATATTCTGTCTTAGCCCTGCTGACCTTCATTCCTCTCCTCTCTAGGGTCTCCTCAACCTGTTCCCTATTCTCACCACAGATCACAATGTCATGTGAAAACATTATAGTCCACGGGGATTCCTGTCTGATCTCGTCTGTCAACCTGTCCATCACCATTGCAAATATTAAAGGGCTCAGAGCTGATCCTTAATGTAATCCCACCTCCACCTTAAATGCATATGTCACTCCGACCACAGACCTCACTGCTGTCACACTACCCTCGTACATATTCTGCCCCACTCTTACATACTTCTCTGCCACTCCCGACTTCCTCATACAATACCACGACTCCTCTCTAGGCATCCTGTCATATGCTTTCTCTAAGTCCACAAAGACCCAATGCAACTCCTTCTAACTTTCTCTGTACTTCTCCATCAACGCTCTCAGGGAAAACATCGCATATGTAGTGCTCTTTCCTGGCATGAAACCATACTGCTGATCACTAATCATCACCTCCCTTCTTAACCTAGCTTCCACTACTCCTTCTCATAACTTCATGCTGTGACTCATCAGTTTTATCCCTCTTTAGTTACTACAGCTCTGCACATCACCCTTATTCTTAAATATTGTTACCAAAATACTTTTTCTCCACTCCCCTGGCATCCTCTCACTTTCCAAGATTTCATTAAAAAATCTGGTTAAAAATTCCACTGCCATCTCCCCTAAACACCTCCATGCTTCCACAGGTATGTCATCTGGACCAACAGCCTTTCCATTCTTCATCCTTTTCATAGCTGTCCTTACTTCCTCCTTGCTAATCTGTTGTACTTCCTGATTCACTATCCCCACATCATCCAACCTTCTCTCCCTCTCATTCTCTTCATTCATCAGCCCCTCAAAGTACTCTTTCCATCTCCTCAACACACTCTCCTCGCTTGTGAGTATGTTTCCCTCATTATCCTTTATCACCTTTACCTGCTATACATCTTTCCTAGCTCAGTCCCTCTGTCTAGCCAGTCGGTACAGGTCCTTTTCTCCCTCCTTAGTGTCCAACCTTTCATACAACTCTTCATATGCCTTATCCTTAGCCTTCGCCACCTCTCTTTGCCATGCACCTCATCTCCTTGTACTCCTGTCTACTTTCTTCATCTGTCTGACAATCCCACTTTTTCTTTGCCATCCTCTTTCACTGTATACTCTGCTGTACTTCCTCATTCCACTACCAGGTCTCCTTGTCCTCCTTCCTCTGTCTAGATGTCACACCAATAGCCATCTCCCTTACTAGCTCTGCTGTAGTTACCCAGCTATTCAGTAACTCTTCACTGCCACCCAGTGCCTGTCTCAACTTCCCTGAATTCCACCTCACAATCATCTTTTTTCAATTTCCACCATTTGATCGTTGGTGCTGCCCCCACACTCCTCCTCCTCATCTTGATCACCAATGTCATTCTACAGACCACCATTCTATGCTGCCTAACTACACTTTCCCCCGTCACCACTTTACATTCTCCAGTCTCCTTCAAACTGGCCCTCCTGCATAGGTTATATTCCACCTGTGTGCATCTTCATCCACTCTTGTATGTCACCCAATGCTCCTCCCCCTTGTTAAAATACATATTCACCACAGCCATGTCCATCCTTTTTGCAAAATCCACTACCATCTGACCTTCCGCATTCCTTTGCTTAACATCATACCTACCCATCACTTCCTCATCCCCTCTCACCCTTGGGTACAGTCATCACCACTTCATCCAACTCACTCCAAAATTTGTCTTTGTCATCCATAGCAACACCCAATTTCTGGATCATATGCACTAACAACATTCATCATTACACCATCAATTTCCAACTTCATAAACATCACTCTATCTGACACTTTTTTCACCTCCAAAACTTTTCTTGGCATACTGTTCCTTCAGGATAACCCCTACCCATACCCTGCCATCCACATCATGATAGAAGAATTTGAACCCACTTCCAATACACTTAGCTGTACTCCCCTTCCACCTGGTCTCTTGCACACACAATATGTCAACTTTTTTTCTGTCCATCATATCAGCCAGCTCCCTACCTATACCGGTCATACTGCCAACATTCAAAGTTCCTACCCTCACTACCACACTCCTAGCCTTTCTCCTCTCGTCCTGGCTTTGGGCATGCCTTCCCCCTCTTCTTCTCCTTTGGCCGACAGTAGCCCAATTTCCACCAGCACCCTGTTGGCTAGCAGTACTGGTGGTGATCATTGTTAACCTGGGCCTTGACCAATCGGGTATGTAAATCTGTACTGTTTCCCGCATATATCATTTTGCAAAAGTTTTATGCCAGATGCCCTTCCTGACACAAACCTCTTATCCGGGCTTGGGACTGGCACAAAGAAATGCACTGGCTTGTGCATCCCCAGTGGCTGGGTTATTAATCTTTTTCTCTATTTTCTGCTAATATAGCATCTACTCTTAAAAGCTGTGTCTATCTACTAGCTTGCATTGCATTTTGTTTGTCATAACTACTAGATATCTGCTTAATTGTTTTATTACAGCTTTACTCCATTCACTAATTCTCCAATATCCACCTTATTCTATTCAAGGTTACAGGAAAGCTGGGATGCCAGATCTTATCTCAGCAACCAATTGGTATTTTGTCGAGAAACAATCCTGGGTGTGATGCCAGTCTACTGCACAGTGCACCCATATATTCAATCATAGACCTCATACATACCTCCATGATATTTAAAGGACCACTAGATCACAAAATGGAATGTGTTTGGAGTACTGGTGGAAAAGACTCCCTCTGGCAAAAGTCTATACAAATTCAGGGGAGGAAGTGCAAACATACAAAAACAACCCAATCCAAAAGCAGATAACTCAGAAGTGATCAGTCAGTGATAGGAATTTGTAATAGACTTTGGTCTGCAGAATGATGTACAGCTGCTGACCCTTCCTTGTGAACAGCTGTTGATATACTGAGTACAAACACAAGCTGAGTGAATTAATGTAACTGAACATCTAATAAAACACTTGGTATTCTTTTATTATCAGCTATATGTAGGCTTGGGACTCACATGTCCACTTCAGTGGGTCATTTAGTAGTCAAATTACTGGAACTGGAAGATATCATCAGTGGCATTTTTAATAAAAAAAATTCTGAAGAAATGTTGCTGGACAAGGATATTGGTTTAATTTAAAGTGGAATCATGCGTTGTTCCTTCTCTTTTCTTCCCTAAATGCCTAATGCATGACCAGTCATGAGTTGACGATGGTGGTTAACATCTGCTTTGTCGATCTGATCTGCTGGTGATGGTTTTACTTCTGTAGCTAGTAAAGTCACAGCTTGTGTTGAAATAGTTCATGGAGCAGGGCTCCAATATCTATTTGATGTCTAGTACATTTTGTTCACTATAAAATGAATAAAGTAATCCAGCACAACACTCGATATGAAAAACAACAGACTTTATTCACTTGCTAGTTAATAAAACTTTCATTATGTATGCCAGTTAGCAAATGAATATAGTCTGTTGTTGTTTTTCATATTGAGTGTCTCTATTACTTTTTTAGTTTAGTTTTTTTTAGAAATAACCAGCTTTTCTTAGTGGCGGAACATTTTTTTTAGTTTTGTTTGTTCACATTTTGTTCACTGTAGGTGGTAAGGCCTTTAATTATGAGATCAGCCATTCATATACTCAGTCTTGAGGTAGCCTCCTTTACCTTACGCAGAATGTTTACTAAGAACAAAGATAGTAGCCACCCTTTATCATGGCAAAGCATGCTGGCCATACATTCATAGGTCCTTATTAAGCTGACAAT
This sequence comes from Protopterus annectens, assembly GCF_019279795.1. NCBI lineage: Eukaryota > Metazoa > Chordata > Ceratodontiformes > Protopteridae > Protopterus > Protopterus annectens. The sequence continues at coordinate 82,393,951 of NC_056743.1, forward strand.
GAATGAGATTCTTGAGAAGTTCATTTACATCACCGAATATTGGTGGGAGACTAACAGTCTGAAATTGTGAATCACTAACTGGCTGTATTTCAAGCACACAAGGATTGTGGGTTATTTCCATGGGTAACATGAGTGATGGGCTCAGAGTGGCAGAACTTGGCTTCCCATGCTGCCTTCTAGAAGACATCATGAAGGATACAGGGCTATGAACCACAGCATTTCTGCATGGAGTCATTTATCCCAAGGGAAGTAAACTTTGAAGGTAACAATGAATGGGACCGGGGTACCTTATGTACTTAATTTGAACTAACCATCACTGTGATTAGTGACGTTGTGGAAGGGGTGTCAAAGAAGAACTGTCTCTTTCAATCCATTTGTGAACAAGCTACTGGGGGCCTTGGGTAAGGTATCTGATGGTATAAACATACTTTGTTATGATAAGTGTCCCCAGTGCCCCAACAATTCCATGGTTTAGAATTTTCTCTAAGACTTGTGCAACAGAAAGTGCTTCATTAATCATGTCAGTATCATATGCAATGTGGAAAGGCTTACTATGCTTTAACTTGGGATGATAAGTTCCCCTTCGTCTTCATTTTATAAGTCACTTAAACCAGATAGCATGGTATATGTTATATATTGCATTCAGGATGCTGATGGTGGTTTACCCAAGACCATACTCTGCATTCACTCATAAGACAGCCATAATCCCACTCCTCACTCATACATGCAGCCAGTATCATTATAGATTTCAGGCTGCTATTCAAAGGTGACACGTGAATATGCAAATAAATTAAATCATACATAGATAAAGATCAAAATACCACCAAGTCCATCAAACCATGCTATTAGAATCTCTTCAACAGTCCCTCCCTAAGACTACCTCTTTGAACCCATCTGGAATCATTAATAGGTAGCACTGTCTTCATCCATATAGACAGGAAAATTAAATCATGAGCCCCTTAATATGCTTTCACTGTCCTTTATTCTTAGTTTTAAATCAGTTCCTTCTATGGTGCATTAACACATACAGTTGTGTGTGTGTGTGTGTGTGTGTGTGTGTGTGTGTGTGTGTGTGTGTGTGTGTGTGTGTGTGTGTGTGTGTGTGTGTATCTGCATCTGCATATGTATGTATGTATGTGTAAATTGATTTATCCCAGTTAATTTATAGCTTCATAGGTTCATACTAGGCTATCTGCCCTGGGGCAATTATAAGCCTAGCCCAATTCTGTATGCCATTTAAGCAAATTCCCTAGTATTACGATCACTTCTATTGAAACTTTGTTTCATTGACTTTTGTATATTTTAAAGATAAATCACTTTGTGTCTCCTAGTTGAAGACCTTAACCCTTATGCTTTCTTCAAGCTGTAAGTTTACATCCGCCTCCTTATTAATTCTTTACTGTATGGGGAATTTTTTTTAGGGTGAAGACATTATCTTCACATGAGCATAATTTTTATCATTTGGTACAAGTTATAATAGCTTGATTAAGCAGTTGAGGCTACAGTGAGATGTAGTTGTCTTCCTCCCTATGTTACCACATTAAACAGAACCTGCTGGAGGGACAGGTTTCTAACCCCGAGACTCCCAATTCTCTGGAATAAACTCCCCATTCACATCAAGCAGAGCACCTCACTGGCCCTCTTCAAGAGAAATCCTGATGAGTGGATGGAAAATAGGAAATTCACCTTGGGTATCAATTCAGTCGCACTGCTAGATAGGGGCTCAGGGAACTAACGTCTGATAAGCCAGATGACTAGACTAGAAAGGTATTTCTATCCTACTTAACCCCAGTAAACCAGACACCCCAACCCCAGACCCCAATGCTACTGAATTAGACCTAGCTACCCAATTTAATTATTTTTTTACTGAATCTATTACCAAATTAACCTGTTCATTTTCAAACACCTCCACATTCTCTAATACACCCCCACCCTTCACTACCAACACTCTGTCCAGCACTGTTACCACTCCCTCTTCTCAATCTTCTAACTCTCCACCCTCTTCTCCTACTGTAACTTCCTCGTCATCCCCATCACCCCCTAATGCTCCCTTCTCCCACTCCCCTGAATTCTCACTAAAACCTATTCCCATTTCTATCATAAAAAAACTCCTCCTGAAATTGAAGCCATGCTCTAACGCCCCCGACAATATCCCATCTTACTTTCTCAGCATAGATGCTGAATCAATTGCCTACCCCATCAGCATCTTAATTAACCGCTCTCTCCAAGAATGTATAGTACCTCAAATCTGGAAACAGGCCTTTATCATACCTTTACATAAGGGTGGTAACAATAACAATATTACCAATTTCCACCCCATCGCTATCCTGTCTCCCATTTCTAAACTCCTAGAAATTGTGTCCAACTTCAGCTACTACCACATCTCTTAGATAATAACCTTCTAACTCCTACACAACATGGTTTCAGACCAAATCACAGTACCATGACAGCCCTCCTCTCCTTCCTCGAAATTGTAAATAAAGCCCGCGACTCTGGTCTACTTGTCTCCACCCTACTACTTGACCTCTCCAAGGCCTTCGATACTATCTCACATAGCCTGCTTTTAACTAAACTCTCAGAACTTAACCTATCTCCCCCCTCCCTGAACTGGTTCTCCAGCTATTTATTCAATGATACCAAGCTGTAAAATGGAAAAAGGGCCACCTCCTCATTCCTCAATACCCCTACCAGAGTTCCACAGGGCTCCATACTGGGTCCCCTTCTCTTCAACATATTTATAAATGATTTCCACAAATCAATTCCATTCTCAAACATCATTCAATATGCTGATGATTCCACTATTATCTGCTCTGCCACATCTATCCCCACACTCACAAAACTTACACAAGAAGCTTTCTCAACCACTGAATATTGGATGAAAAAAAAATCACCTAGCACTCAATGCTTCTAAAACTAAACTAATGGTATTTACCCCTTCCAAAGTCACTCCTGTCGATATCAATGCATTCTCAATTACTAGTCAAAATAACTCACCTCTAGAACTGGTGACAGACACCAAGTTACCTGGGGTCCAAATTGATAGCCAGCTCAAATTCAGCTCCCACATACAGAAAAATATCAAAAAACCCATCAAAAAATAGGTATGCTCTACCGACAAAATCATTACCTCTCACCTGCCTCCAAAATCACTCTCTCTACTTCCTTTCTTATCAACTAATCTACAGTCCACTCTAAAAAAACAACTCTCCTCTTGCTACAACAAAATCGCCATGTTTGCTACCAGCCATAAGTCCTCCACCCACCACTGTTTCTCCCTTCAAAAACTAAAATGGCTAGAGCTTCCCAATCATCTCACCTACATTCAACTATCTCTTGCCCATAAGCTCATTTTCAATGCCTCCCTCTGCCCATCCCTCTCCTCTGCCTTTAAAATGTACCTTCCTAATAGAGTATTAAGGTCAAACAATCAAAATCTATTAGAAGTGCACAAACCAACTCACCCCCCAGGCAAAAACCTTCTATCCTATGGCACTGCTCGCCTCTGGAACTCCCTACCTCCATCCATTAACCATTTATTTTCAAAAGATCTCTTCATTCTTACCTATCTTCCCAGTGGAAATGCTCCTGCTCCCACCCCTCATAACTAACACTAGAACTGCTTCTGCTCCCACCCCTCATAACTAACACTAGAACTGCTTCTTTCTTCATCTTCCTTCATTCCCCTGTTTATTCCAGCTATTCTTTCTCTAACAACTACTCTATTATTCCTATGGTATATGCAATTAATGTATCAAACCTAACCTCTTAAGTTTATGCTTTTTAACATGTAATAACTTCTTGCACTGCCTTGCAACATGCCTTTGATAAACTGTTTCATGTGCTAGATCCATCACAACTCTGTATTATTTCTAATGCTTGTTAACTATTTGAAATTATTTGTTTGAACATCTTAGAATTGTATAAATTATCAACTATAATCTATTGTACTTGACTGTTTTGGAGCTTTTCTCCCCAGGACTCCATTGAAAATGGGTTCATCTTGGCCCAATGGACTATCCTGGTAAACCAACTGCAAATAAATAAAAATAAAAAATAATAATAAAATGACCGGGAACAGTGTTGGGCTAGGCTTGTAATGGCTCCAGGGCTGTTAGCCTAGTACTTACTTATGAACCTATAAATAAAGATTTTAAAAAGGGTGCTATTAAGGGACATTTTAAGTCCCAAAGATAATTGGATAATGATAATATTTATTTTATAACATGTTATATATGTTTTGTGAAAGGAATTATATGCATTTAAACTTGGTTATATTATAAAATTTGAGAAATCTCTTATTGAATTGCTCCTGTTGTAGGGGATTTAGTTATACATTCAACAGAAGGAAAGGATGCTCAGGTTAGTACTAAATGTAAGGGTTGTACTGTTTGCCCTTCTTTTTTAGACAAATTAAATGATTGTATGCATTAATGGCCATTTTTTAGTGCAGTAGATAAGAATTGTTATCAGGAAGGGGTGGTTTATGGCTTGAAATATCCTTGTGATAAAATTTCTGTTGGACAAACTTCTTACCAGGTTACAAAGAGAATACAAGAACATAGTAGAAATAAAATGGAGTTCCTACTTGTATGGCAGCTAAGCATTTTCAGGAATTTCACAGTCAAGATTTTAGATTGCTACTTTTTTATATTTTCTTGTTAATGTTATACATTATATTTTAATACAGCTGATATTTTGTAAAAAAGGAAAGCATGGTATATATATATATATATATATATATATATATATATATATATATATTATTTTATTTTTTTTATTTGAATACATTGCAACCCATGGGTATAAATTATGAATTGCTAATTAAATATTTGTTGTAATTTTTATATTACAGGCACATTCTAAGATCAATTTGTCTCTTTAATGTCTCTTTTTAGTATCTTTTTTCAGTTTCTTTTTTTTTTCTGTATCTTTAATTGTTAATTAGTTGATTGGAAGCTATTATGAGCTAGATTTTGTAAATGGAATTTGAGAGTTATGTTAATTAACCTTGTTAGGCTGTTTAGCCAAGACACTAGTGCGTTGTTTTTTTGCTTAATGAAAGAAGTATTTGTTAAAAATGCCAATTCTGTTCTTTTAAAACTATTGGTAGTAGTTTATTTGGGATTTTTATAAGTGTTTTCCTAGGCCATGGTGATAGCCATACTAATGATAAAGCTAAACTGCTCGGGTTCTTGTCCAGGAATGATTATGTGACACTAGTGAATTGGAGTCACTTGAATGTATTGTACCTCAGTAACTTGTAGAGGAGATTATCTGTAGCACCAATATTAAAGTATTGCATATTGCTAAAACCTTCTTATTCCTATGCATTAGTCAGTGCAACCAAATCACCTAAAGCCAGATTTTGCAAGATGGAGGGGCTAGCCCTGACATTATCAGTGGTCTGCAATGCACATTCTCCTGGCTAGAAGATACCCTGCAACAAGGCAGTTGGTCCTGGGTAATTTGAGTAGAAACATCCAGCATTTTATTTTTGTTTGGGGGGGGGGGGCACAGAGGCATAGGGACAGCATACAGTATCCACATAGGGATTTACTGGAGGTCAGGATCATACAACTCCTTAACCAGCATGCCAATTTGGACTCCAAAATTTGGGACAGAAAGGAAGGAGGTAAGAAAAATGAGGGCACCTGGCAGAGAGATGAATGGATTGTGTGCGAGAGAAAACCTGTGACGGTCAGGCATGACTGTCAAAGAAGGTAGAAGGGTGGCATTGGATCAAGAGAGTTGGCAACAGTTCACGTGTTACCCAAACCCCATGAAAAATGAAATGAAAACCCTATGCACTTGCCAAACTTCTTCTAGTTAATATGAATACCACATTGGGACTCCCCTGTAAAGAGGTTATTAGCCTAATGAAACTAACTTGGTCAACTAGGTGTAACTAAGTAATTAATAATTCATAATTATGTACTTTCCTACACACTGATACCAAGGAAGAACATGTTAGCATATATGTTATTGTTGATATTTAAGAATAACTACAGAAATTCTTTCCTCATTTGTGTTTTTCTCTCATTGCTTGCATTTATTCGGCTGCTGCATGTGTTACTGGACTGTTTATTTTTTAATAGCATTATGATACTATGTATTGTATGTTTCAAAGTAACATTCTTGAGAAAAGAAAAATTCACATGTACAAATTAAAAGCCAATCTTGTTTGAATTCATGAGCATGTGTATGTGTTGTGTGGGTATGTGTGTCTGTCAGTGCCTGCATGTCTGTATAAGTGTGTGTGCGTGTGTGTGCATATACGCATGCACATTTTTATGCAAAACCGATTTACCTATTTTGAAAAATAAGAAAAACTGTTTTTAGCTTTGAGAAATTTAAAATTCTGCACAAAGCTGCATGACTGAGCTACAAAATGCTAGCAACACCCTTCAGTGACTTTTGTCAGATATTTTATAGAATTTGCAGATCATAGGACAGACACAAGGCAGCAGTTAAAAACACTGAGGCTTAGTATTAGGTAGCGTACAAGACAAACTAGAATAAATTGGTTAATTGTGCCAGCTTATTTTAAAAATAGTAGAAGAGTGACTAGTATGTTGCCAAAAATCATAGCAGTGCTACTGGCATGTAAGAGATTAATAATAGTTGAAATATATGAGGTTTCAAATTATGGTATAAGGTTTCTTGTCGAAAATGTTAAAAAAAAATATAACCACAGCGTGTTACTGCCCCCTAATGTTGCATCCTGGAACCTCAGCAGCAGCTGAAGTGAATGTACTTGAGAAAACATGGAATGCTGGCTCATATACTCAAGAGTTATAACTGCAATTCATTGAACTTATAGGATACCAGACCAGCAGAAAACATAATTCATTTCAGAAGTGCTAGTACAGCATAACTGTTAATAGCAGCATTAAAGCATAAACCACTCAATGAATCTGATGTTTCATTAAGGCTCTGTTCATTCCATGGCATGTACAATTGTATGCATGTATTTATTGAGTTACTTAGCATTTAACTCGGTAAGGAACTGGTCTATAAACTCTTTTCAGTGTAGCCAGTAACCAACAAATTTGGAAAAAGAGAGGAAACCAGTGTACCTACAAATGTACAACTAGAAAAAAGGGCAAAAAAATGAAGAATAAGCAGGCCGAAGATAGATTAAAACTTCATTCATATATTCTGACTCAAAGAAAAACATTTCTAAACTGCAACAGAAACTACAAATAACTTGTATGCCTACAGAAAAAAAACTTTTTCAATATCAATAAACTTCTTTCGGCTTTTCCAGGTTAGGGGTCGCCACAGCGAATCACCTGTCCGCTCATGATTGACAGTGGAGTTTTACGGTGTCAAGTTGCCAGCCCAGCGCCCAACCTTCCACAGACGGCACACACATGCACACACTCATACCTAGGGCCAATTTAGTGTGTCCAATAACCTACAGCATGTCTTTGGGGGGAAACCAGAGCACCCAGAGGAAACCTATGCGACTACAGGGATGACATGCAGACTCCGCCGAGGATTGAACCAGAGAACCTCTTGGTATGAGACAGCAATGCTAACCGCTGCACCACCGCAGCCACCCTTTCAATATCAATAAACATTTTTTAATATTTCATAATTAAGAAAAGTGAGTTTATAACACATATACTTTTCAAATTTCAGCTGTAGTCATACAGTACTTTTTGTGTGTTTCTGTGAAAAACTCATAGGCTCATACCTCTCAACTGTACAGGTTTTCACAGAATGTCCAGATCTTTGCCTCATATTTTTGGTGTGTTCCCCCTAAAATCTATCCCTTTCTGGCAAATAGCTGAGGATTGAAGTCATTAAATAATGACAAACTTTTGAGTTTAAGACTCCACATAATTTGGAAAATTCATGCTAATGCAAAACCTATTATTCTGTCAACTTTCTAATTTTGTAATGGCAATATTTAAAATCTGTCCCTATTTTAGGCTTTGTCCAGATCTTTTGCTCTAAGAGGTATAGACAGAGCTAATCTAGACTGCTTGTTCTCGCACAAGACTTCCCATTTAATATAGCACAACATGCACTCTGCAATGTAGACTTTTGTTTCTGTTTTTTTTTTTAATATCATTAGTTGAATATGAATTAAATAAAAGTACAGGCCAAACCTTTTTTAAAAACATTAGAAATATGTTCAGACTACAGTTACCCATCTCTGACTACTACATTAACGTCTGCATACTGACAACAATTCTACATGAAATGATAGGAAAGTGATGGCAATGGTGGAATTAAATAATAAATTCTACCCTTCACAAAATTGATAGAATTAATACTATGCTATTAAATACTCATACAATAGATAGCAATAGGACTACCATGTAACTAGAAATGTGGATCCGTGCATAACATTCGGTACTAAATGAAATGTTTACCACTTATTTAATGTTTCAGATGGTCAGTGGGGTATACCTTCATTTATGTGAAAGGAGGTTGTACGATGCACCAAAGTGTGAAAGTACAACCCCCAGATGTCTGAAATGCTGCGTGACAGTGGTTCAACTTCCAGTGAGCGAATGCACATTGGCATTCGCTCATTGGAAGTCAGAATTTCAGATACAGATTGCAATATAGCGGGGATCGGGAAATGGACCCTTTCCCTCACTGTAGTGCAATCTCAGAGTTTGTATATTAAAATAGGGGCGTTGGGGGCACAAGGAGGCTTGGCCCCTGCATAACGATGTTTGGAGATGTTTCATTTTCGAAAATGGTCGAATCTGATTTTCCAGATTACCATTTTCAAAATCTTTCCATCCGAAATATTGTATTTCGACATTTAAAGTTACACAATAGTGTGATCATACAGATGAATTTCAGTTAAAGGTATACTGTCAGTGGAGCTACTGCATCATACTTCATGCGGATTTTAATGCACATACAGTACAACTGAATTTTAAACTTGGGGAGCACTGAGAAATGAGACGGGATCATTAACATATCAATTATACATTATCTGAATGCTGAATAAACTCTCTATTTCACCATCTGCTCTGGAGCCTGATTAAGGACATTATTTCATATAGCTGTAAGGTAACACTCAATACAGAGTGAAGTACTTTCCAGGGTGCTCCCTGTGGTAGGGGGCTGCCTGTTAATGCATGATGCCCCATGATATACAGATAGAGCAGCACAGATGAGAAGCAGAGATAGTTTGTACTGGCTTGACCAGGCCTGCAATAGCCATGGGAAGACTGTACTAGGACAGGGCCTATGTCTGGACTAGGACAGGGCCTATGTCTGGACTAGGACAGGGCCTCTGTCTGGACTAGGACAGGGCCTATGCCTGGACTAGGACAGGGCCTCTGTCTGGACTAGGACAGGGCCTATGTCTGGACTAGGACAGGGCCTATGTCTGTACTAGGACAGGGCCTATGTCTGTACTAGGACAGGGCCTATGTCTGTACTAGGACAGGGCCTATGTCTGTACTAGGACAGGGCCTATGTCTGGATGACGACAGATCAATGGCACTTTCCATCAATCACCTGTTCATTCATGTACCAGAATTGGGCAGCCAGCTTACGCAGTAAGGAACAGCAAGACAGATGTCAAGTGTAACACTGCAGTGCCTTTTTTGTCATATGATTGCATTTTCTGCTGAGAAGTAAGCTAGCAAATATGTAATTAAGTGATGCTAAAGGACCTGTCTGAATTTTAAGGGAATTTTTTTGAATAGCAATCAGACATTTTTATTAATGACAAGAAAGATGGTATAGATTATAATTTCCATAAACTGGTTAAAGGATAATATGAGTCCACGTTAATTGTACAAGATTACCTTGATGATTCAATGTATTCCTAACATTGTATAGCAGTATGTGATGTTGATTACTTTCCTTTCTGTGTACGTATTGTAAATATGTTATATTACTAAAAATTTCTTAAAAAAAATATCTATCCCCTCTGACAACACACAGTGCAGGTCTGACCATCCTGAATGGCTGATAATACCATATTGTTGCAGCATATATCTCAAAAGTAAAAAAAAAAACATATCATGGTCAAATGGGGCCGTAGTCATGGTGATGAACTACGACTCTGCCAGTCATACTAGGATACTATTAATGATTCTCCCCAGTTGCCATAAAACTCTGTTCAAACCCTTACAGTTATCACAGAGATATGTATTTCATTTAACACTTTCATTGCAAATTTTACAGCAAAAACACTGACATCCATTTTCTAAATGAAACAAAACACTCTGAAATTGAAAATAGATGTAGGGTCAGAGACAGTAAACTTCTTTTAAAACCCACATTTAATGAAAATGCATCTCGCGGCTCATTAACTACAAAAGATGGCTGGGGATTCATAATCAAATAACATCTAGTGAAATGTTAATTAACAGCAATGTGAACAGTGCTGGAATTCAAAAGATGAATGGGCATTGTATTTGCTAACAGCCTAGGACAGGCCACTTGACACGAGTGTCCTCTTTAGGAACAGTGGAGTACTGTCAGAGTCACACAGATGACAAAGAGTGATAGGTTCAAACCCTGTACTACACAGGAAGCAACACTCTAATAGCTCACTGCTTTACTCGTCTGCCCTAGTGTTAAATAAACTGTTGCAGATCAAATACTGTGCATTGTGTATGCATGCAAAAACAAGCTAAATTAACAATGCATCCACACTTAAAATCATCATCGGCATCCCCTTTTTCCCATTTTTCTACATGGGGTCATGGTATCGCATTAACTGTCGCCAACTCTCTCAATTCAGTGCCACACTCCTGCCTTCTTCAGCACTCATGTGTGGCTGTCACAGATCGTCATTCACACAATCCATCCCCCTCTTTGCTGGACATCCTCGCTTCCTCTTACCTTCTTCCCGTCTGTCCCAAATCTTCCTCACTAGATTGGCTTCTGCTTTTCTACACATGTGCCCAAACCACTGTAATCTGTTCTCTTTGATCATTTCTGCAATAGTTACTTTGGTTTCTGCTCTTATATCCTCATTTCTTCATCTGTCCCACAGTGTGCAGCCTACCACCTTTCTCAGGCACTTCATTTCCATCACCTCTAGCTTCTTCAGCTGTTCTGCCTTTACTGCCCAGGTTTCTGTACCATACAACAGTACTGGTCAAACCACTGTCTTGTACACCTTACTTTTCAGCTTCTTTGGCATTTTTCTGTCATAGACTACACCTAATACTCTACACCAGAGTTGGCTGCAGCCCCTGTGAGTCTAGCTTTGACTTCTTCATTCAGATTACCATTCTCCTCAACAACCCCTCCCAGATACTTTAAGCTGTTTACCTGTTCCACTGTCTTCCCTTCTGTCTCTATTCTCAGCTTCTTCTGATTTCCCCAATCTGCTGCCATTACCACTGTCTTATCTGTGCTTAGTTTCATCCCATGTGCCTTCAAATTTGCATTCCATTCTCTTCTCCTTTGCTAAAGTTCTAGCTCAGAGTCTGCCTGTACTGCCACATCGTCTACATACAGCAGCTTTGTTGATCTGTCCCCTCCAACCTGTTTGCTAATGTAGTCCATCACCAGTATGAACAGAAGTGGGCTGAGAGCTGAATCTGATGTACAAACACTCCCACTGGGAACCCCTCTGTGAAGCGAACACTGTTCGTACTTGAGTCATTGGCATCCGCACTTAAAATATTCACTTTAAATTCATACACTTTATATTGTTCAGGTCATTCACAGCTAAATAATAAACACACTGTCGACATTCAAGAAAACAAGGAAACAAAAGATCATACCTCAAAGAACATGACTAATGTGATGGTGCTACTGCCTACTAAAATCAATTTCCTGAAGGTTGTGCGTCAGGGCTGGCAACTCAGCATGTAAAAATCTACTGCCAATCATTAGCGGACCAGAGTTCCACTGTGGCGACCCCTAACCGGGAAAAGCCGAAAGACACAACAACAACCACCTTATAACTATAGTGGCTCATAGGCAGTTACTAGGCTTGCAAACCAAGAGATATTGAGGACTGTAACCCAGATTTCCAGTAGCACCAAAACACTATCTGATTAAGTGACTTGTTCAAGGTTACACAGTAGGCAAATGAGTGTGTAGGAAATGAAACCCTATACCAGGAACTGCAGCTCACAGCCTGGACCATCAGCACCAACTACCAGCCTAAACCAGAAATGGAGGGGATGGATTCAATCCTCCTCTTGACACTAACCCACTATGCTGATTTATAAGTTACAAGTGAAATAGCAGGATGCAGGAAAGAAATATGTATATAGACATGCACACACACACACATGTGACCATCACTTCCAGCTTGCTCAAAGTCGCATATGAAGCAGAAGGGGGTGAAATGGAACAAGCCCTGTACATTTTAATACAGGAATCAATGCATTAATATCACACAAAACTCTATTGATTGACAATATTGGTTAACTGTAAGTCTCAGTGACATTTAATGTTAGTTCATGATAATATGAAGTGCCTCAAGTGGAAAAAGAGGCCACAACAAGTTTTGCAGCAGCTTGCATTTTCTGAACAATAAGAGGCATGAAACTATAATTTCTGATATTGTCTGATAATTTTCAAAGATTTCCTGCACAGCAAGCTGTTTCCTGTAGAGACTTTGATTCTGTTCACTTTTGGGTGCCTACTGCATAACTCTAGAGTTATTTAACCAAACAGTGCTTACTGGTTAGATGATGAACACTTTTTTTGTTGTTAGTGTATATTTAAAAAAGGTCATGCAGTACATTGGTTTATATTCTTCCTGGAACTTAAATCTAGGGAGGAATTCAGACTGGTTCTGTTTGCAGGTGCACAGCTGTCTAACGTCACTAATGGATCAGCCAGTGAGATAACAAGGAAACCAGACATCTGTGCAGCTCACGGGTGAACAGCTGGAAGTAACTTGCACAGCAGTCATCTGTGCAGCTCACGGGTGAACAGCTGGAAGTAACTTGCACAGCAGTCATATTGATCATACTAAAGGAGTTATTTAAAAGAAATCTACAAAAACTGCTTATGTCTTAATTATGGTCCAGTACTGTGTTAGAAAACACAAACACTTTCTGGTTACTAGAGATTGGTTCATACCGCATAGTTGGATGCTTGGGGTTCAACCTAATACTGACATTGTAACATAAAAAATATATAATTTATAGTGATTTTTTTTCCCAGCAGTAACCACTGTTAAAAATGCATAGTTAAAACACTTGGTGATCATGAGTGTGCCTTTTTAACAGCTACAACCAAGGTATATGCCTTTCTTTCTAGGGAGTATGTACAGGGGTTGTAGGCTTGAGATGGAGCGACTTGTTGCACAATTAAGCTGTTGGCATCAGTAAGACAGCTACAAGAATAGTGCTATAGGCATGAAAGACTTTAAATAAAACTGTGATTGGATAAACCTCTTCATGCATACACTGAGAATGCAAACTGACCTCCCACTGCACTTATCAGTACTGTCTGGTGCTGCACTTTTGTGAGCATAGTAAACTAAGTATAGTGAAATACTTGCATAGTGCTGTTTAAATGCCTTTTTTTATATACACTAAAATTTAGTCTATTACATTCAACAAATAGCTAATTAAGTCAGTTAGTTGTGCTGAATGTAACATAATAGCCTGGTACAGTATACTAGGAAGCCCTTAAGCCGTGAGCTCCCCTGAAGGTGAGGTCTCCATGCTTTAAGTTTGTCAAGGATTTTTTTTGTTATACATACATGTAATTATATATATATGTATATATATATATATATATATATATATATATATATATATGGGTACCTATGAAATCATTGACAACTTAAAACATCGAAAGTGACTTCACCGACAAGTCAAATAACACATGCAATCACGTTTACCAGGTAAGGGATGTAAATTCGCTACTCATGCCTACCATGGTTTAGTAAGTGTGGCAGTGTCATGCAACCATGGTAGGCATGAGTAGCGAATTTACATCCCTTACCTGGTAAACGTCCGTGATTTGCGATGTCGGTTATTTGACTTGTCGGTGAAGTCACTTTCGATGTTTTAAGTTGTCAATGATTTCATAGGTACCCATATATATATATATATATATATATATATATATATATATATATATATACACGTGTGTATGTATGTAGTTTTTGGTCCCCTTAGACTTTATTATTAGCATCCCAGCCCTCAATGCTTTCCATCCAATGCATGAGGAATTTGTCTGGGATTCATTTCCATTCCACAAGCCTACACTGTCAGTCTCCAGTGTAGCAGCCCTGAATCCATTAGTTTTGGCTGCTTGTCAGTGGCTGGTAATCAGGTAAAGTATGGAACAGTACTTTATCATCACTTGGATATAATCAGTTTCATGTTGTCATTTGCTTGTTAAAAGGAATTATAATAAAACAAACAAAATATAATAAGCTTTAGAATGCTGTTTTTAAACAACAATACGTGGGATACTTTGTTAGCACTTGCCTTTTGTGTGTGGTTCAGTTTTGGAACTTGCTTTATTTTGGTTGCCGTTCTATGTAACAGTAGACAAGTAGACATTGGTGGCTTGGATTCCTGGTAGGCCTTGGTTGAGAGGTGTCCTGCTGTCAGAAAGGTCCTGTGCTTCTGTATATTTGTTTATGCTTAAGGTTATACTGTGTTTCTTATAAGCAAATACCATGGCAAGCATTGCCACAGTATGTGTTTGGAGGTTTTAGGGCAATTTATAGGTGCTTGTCATTGCTGGTTTCAGAACTCCTGCTTTTGGTCAGTAAATCACTTTTGCTAGTGCTGGGGACTGGTGTAAAGGGAGCCAATGTTTTATTTATTATTTATTTTATAGGATTATAAGAAATTGCTAGGCTAATGGCCCTGTGTCCCTTACAAGTCTAACCAAGAGTTTATCACCAAAAAGAAACCTCAGTCAGCACCTCTCACTCCTGTCAATGAGGGACACAGGTGGAACCCCTGGGACAAATTTGTGGTTTCCCATCCACTCATCAAGGTTGCACTTGAAGAGGGTCAGTGAGGTGTTCTGTTTGACATATATGGGAAGTCTATTCCAGGGATGAGCAGCCTCTGGGAGACAAACCTCTCTCTCCGGCAAGTTTTGTTGATGTTGGATGCAACAGCCGAGTATGGAGGACAGAGAAATAAAAAGCGGGTAGGGCATATAAGAAATTAAAAAAAAACACTAGACCAAAGTAGAGATGGCTGAGCCCCTATCTATCTAGATCTATGACCAGTCCCAGCAGCACAGGGTGAAGGAGGATGGCTGGATAGACCCAACATGAATGTAGAGCACCAGGGACTGGGCTGGTAATAATGAGGTCCAAGAGGACCAAAAAATATAAAAAAGGAAAACAAAACTCCCATAGACTTAATTGCCATCCAAACCACCAGAGCCACAGTCAATAAAAACAGAATACGTGGCTAGAAAACCACTCTGTGAGATGAAGTGAAACACAAATGACCAAGTACCTATCAAAGTCACAGTAAATCCTACCTAGTATTGGAGAGCTAATCAGCCGGCCATAAATGAAATGAAAGATGTTCACTAACAAAGGTAAATAATTTAACAATCTCCTCAGTAATGGGAGACAAAATTAAAGGGGCAAGCTCTGATGCAAATTCAGCTATGGGCTAACACTGGATGCTGTCACAAATGAACAACCTCAAAACTGGCCAAATAAAATAAATATTTTATATGCCATAACTACAACACAACATGAAACTAATTGTATCCAAGTGATGATAAAGTACTGCACCATACTTTACCTGATTACCAATATAATATATTCTAATGCAGTAGACCAGCTTGTCTCATCCCCCACAAGGGGTGATAACATTCTGGACTTGGTTGTCACTGCTGCACCACTCCCATAGTATGTTCTTCCCTGGTAAGATCCAATCATTGGACTGTCTGATTCAAAGTTTCTATCCCACCCAAATCCCTGAACTGTAATCAAGCTAAAAAACTTCTCAAATGCTGACTACAACCTCCTAAGGGAGGGTATCTGTAGCTTCACACCACTGCACCCCCTCAGAGGATGCTGACAACTGTGCTGAACAGTATGCCAATGCAGTATACAAACCCCTGTACAACTGCATGGACACAGCCATACCCAACAGAACTAAAACCAGCTCCTCAAGGAAACGCAAACCTGTTTGTTGGACATCCTCTATCAACAGACTTTACAACCAAAGGAAGAAACTGTAAAAAGGAACATATTCCAAATTGGAAAAACTCCCTCCTTAGCCTCAACAAGCAAATTAGATCACTAGTGAAAGCCTCCAAAGCCAATTATGAATCAAAACTAGCATCTGACACAAAGGGAAACCACAAAGCCTTCTTCAGTTACATCAGGAACCTCCATGGCAAAGTCCAGGTTTGTTCCAAATTAGTACTTAACAGTATCACTTACAACAATTCTGTTGACTTAGCCAACCTGGTACCAGACAGATTCAGCACAAACATCACCCCTCTGTTCCCCACAAAGACCCTTTGATATCCCCAAAACTTGTCCCGCATCTCACATCTCTATAGATTAAGTGCTAAAGTCCCTATCCAAGCCAAAGAACACAGCTTCCATGGGACCTGATAGTATCCCAGGCTGCATTCTGCACCATCACCAGCAAGAACTGGCTTTGCCATAGAGCACATATTCAACCACAGCCTAAGTACAGGCTTCATTCCACCAGAGTGGAGAACTGCCATTGTCATCCCTTTGCACAAAGGTGGTGCCACAACTGACCCTAGAAACTATCCTCCCATTAGCTTGATAAGTCTGATCTGTAAAACCATGGAGCGTATTATTATGGATCTCATAGACAAGGACATAGGCAATGTCCAAGCACTTGACCCCCACCCAGTTCAGATTCGGCAAGGGCAGATCTTACCTGTTGAACCTGGATGACTTCTTTGGGACTGTCACCAAAGCCCTGGATGAGGGAAAGCCAGTGTATGCAGCTTACCTTGACTTGGCCAAGGCCTTTAAAACAATCCCCCACTTGGGCATCATTGAAAAACTAACACAATTTGGCATAAATCCCTATCTCATCAGGTTGGTGGCCAAATGGCTCACCAACAGGGCCCTCAGAGTCAAAATAGGCACCTCCACCTCCGATAGCAGACTTGTCACTAGTGGAATTTCCCAGGGATCTGTCCTGGGACCCCTACTATTTAGCAACTACTTCTCAGAGGTCCAGGTAAAAACAAAAGGCTTGTGGCTGACCATGTTTGTGGACAACTGTAAGTTGGGTATGCCATTGACTCCCCAAATGATGTTAACATACTGTAAGAGGGTCTCAAAGCGGTTAATGACTGGTGCCAAAGTCATGGCCTCAAGCTAAATGCAAAAAAATATATCATCATACCATTCGGCAAAAACAAAGCCCCTACTGATTATCACATCAACAGCAAGCACCTAAACACACAACCTGTGGTGAAAGACCTGGGCACTCAGGTTGATAACCTCGCATCTGGCCACCATGTAGTGGCAGTGGTCAGAAAAGCCTTTTACTAGGTTCATCTCATAAGTTACGGGATTGCATCCAGAAAAAAGGAGGTTATTACCTCTCATTAGACCAATAATTGAGTATACCACCTCATTTGGTATGTACCTCTCCAAACATCTGCACCAACTGGAAAGCCACTGAAATACTTCACAAAAAGAATCCATGGCCTCCAACACCTGTCCTATGTGGACAGGCTCAAATCACTATCACTCTATTCGGTATAGTAGATAATGCTCAGGGGTGATCTGTGTCTCGCCTACAAGGCAATCTCGAACCCTTCCCTATTAGAGATGCTCTATATCTGTAAGTCTAACTCAAAAGGCCTGAATCTAATATGCAACATCAACAAAACTTGCCGGAGAGAGAGGTTTGTCTCCCAGAGGCTGCTCATCCCTGGAATAGACTTCCCATATATGTCAAACAGAACACCTTACTGACCCTCTTCAAGTGCAACCTTGATGAGTGGATGGGAAACCACAAATTTGTCCCAGGGGTTCCACCTGTGTCCCTCATTGACAGGAGTGAGAGGTGCTGACTGAGGTTTCTTTTTGGTGATAAACTCTTGGTTAGACTTGTAAGGGACACAGGGCCATTAGCCTAGCAATTTCTTATAATCCTATAAAATAAATAATAAATAAAACATTGGCTCCCTTTACACCAGTCCCCAGCACTAGCAAAAGTGATTTACTGACCAAAAGCAGGAGTTCTGAAACCAGCAATGACAAGCACCTATAAATTGCCCTAAAACCTCCAAACACATACTGTGGCAATGCTTGCCATGGTATTTGCTTATAAGAAACACAGTATAACCTTAAGCATAAACAAATATACAGAAGCACAGGACCTTTCTGACAGCAGGACACCTCTCAACCAAGGCCTACCAGGAATCCAAGCCACCAATGTCTACTTGTCTACTGTTACATGGAACGGCAACCAAAATAAGCAAGTTCCAAAACTGAACCACACACAAAAGGCAAGTGCTAACAAAGTATCCCACGTATTGTTGTTTAAAAACAGTATTCTAAAGCTTATTATATTTTGTTTGCTTTATTATAATTCCTTTTAACAAGCAAATGACAACATGAAACTGATTATATCCAAGTGATGATAAAGTACTGTTCCATACTTTACCTCATTACCAGCCACTGACAAGCAGCCAAAACTAATGGATTCAGGGCTGCTACACTGGAGACTGACAGTGTAGGCTTGTGGAATGGAAATGAATCCCAGACAAATTCCTCATGCATTGGATGGAAAGCATTGAGGGCTGGGATGCTAATAATAAAGTCTAAGGGGACCATAAACTACATACATACACACGTGTATATATATATATATATATATATATATATATATATATATATATATATATATATATATATATATGGGTACCTATGAAATCATTGACAACTTAAAACATCGAAAGTGACTTCACCGACAAGTCAAATAACCGACATCGCAAATCACGGACGTTTACCAGGTAAGGGATGTAAATTCGCTACTCATGCCTACCATGGTTGCATGACACTGCCACACTTACTAAACCATGGTAGGCATACAGTGTTAGGTCATAGCTGAATTTGCATCAGAGCTTGCCCCTTTAATTTTGTCTCCCATTACTGAGGAGATTGTTTAATTATTTACCTTTGTTAGTGAACATCTTTCATTTCATTTATGGCCAGCTGATTAGCTCTCCAATACTAGGTAGGATTTACTGTGACTTTGATAGGTACTTGGTCATTTGTGTTTCACTTCATCTCACAGAGTGATTTTCTGGCCACGTATTCTGTTTTTATTGACTGTGGCTCTGGTGGTTTGGATTGCAATTAAGTCTATGGGAGTTTTGTTTTCCTTTTTATATTTTTTGGTCCTCTTGGACCTCATTATTACCAGCCCAGTCCCTGGTGCTCTACATTCATGTTGGGTCTATCCAGCCATCCTCCTTCACCCTGTGCTGCTGGGACTGGTCATAGATCTAGATAGATAGGGGCTCAGCCATCTCTACTTTGGTCTAGTGTTTTTTTTTAATTTCTTATATGCCCTACCCGCTTTTTATTTCTCTGTCCTCCATACTCGGCTGTTGCATCCAAGGCATTTCACCTCTTTAGACCACACCTCCCTTTAGGGAGAATCACCAACAAGTGCCCACAAGCCAGAATAGGCATGCCTATCCCTCACTGCAACTCCCTCAGTCAAGCCAGGTAACCTGAGCCATAGTCATGGCTTTATTCCTCCACGCCACCAGAATGGCTCAGAAAGTTTTTGTTAAGCAATTTCTGCCTAGTCCATGTGGGAAGATTTTCAGAAAACCTTCCTGCCTTTACACGTTCTCATTTTTGGAGAGAATCTCCCAGCCATATTTGGTATAGGTTCAAACAGGCTGCTAATATAGCAGGTCAAAACAGCAAACATTAATATGGATTAATACCTTCCAAAACTGTTAAGAAGAGTGAATGCTCATATGAACGAATGTTTTTTTTTTTTCCAATGGAATTTCTGCTTTTACCAGCGGCCTTTTCTATGAGATTGCAGTGCAGTAGGGTCAAGGAATTTGCCCTTACCTAACTGATGTGTGGTAACAAAGTTTGTATATGTAATAGGAAGGTGGTGTGGGGGTGAAGAGTGACTCACTGCTTGCAAAAAAAAGGTTAGTTTTACTTTTTGCTGTTTTTGATCATTTTAGTTCTAAAATATCGTTCTTTGTTCATTCACTCTTATGAGAGTTCAACGCTTGATGTGATAGGATAGATAGATAGATAGATAGATAGATAGATAGATAGATAGATAGATAGATAGACAGACAGATAAAGATAAGGGTAAAAACAATAACAGTTTTTACTTTAAAAGATTGCAGGTAAACATATGCTATAACTTATGCCGAGTACATTATGTTTAATTTAAATGGAAGATCTAATTTACAAGGATCATTTGTCTTTTTGGTCTATATCCTTCCTTGCATTTAAGTCATTTGGTTATGATATTTGTGTGTCTCTAGGTTAGTATAACAGTAATTCTGTAATTTTTCATGTTTTTGGCCGATAAAGTGTAGAGGTCAGTCCCCACTTGTGTCAGATTGCTTTTTTTTGTTATTTGTATGTGGTCAGTGTTGTTACTTACCAGTTTTATAGACTTATTTACTTTGGAGATGTTTAATTTATATTTTAAAAAAAAGGAAAATATTGTTTCATTTCTTAATTTGGCATAGGAAACTGAGAGTTTTTCCCTTATGCAAGGTTTGTATTTTACTATCTTGTAAGACTTTTGTTTGTTTTTTTTTTTTTTTTACTGATGGATTATTGATTAGGAGGATGTCAGCTCATGAAGGTATCCAGTGCAGGTTTCAGCACTTATCTAAATAAACTCAAGCCTTTTTTTCATGAAATCTATACTAAGAAACTCAAACAGTCTGAAGAGGCTCCCCAAAATCATACAGAGAGGCATTCATCAAATCTCTGCCTCATTATCACCAGAGATGGAAATGTAGCACCCAAAAAACAAAGATATAGGGCCCAAAAAGAAACTGGTTGAACCAAGGGAAGAAGACAAGTCCACTTTAGCCCTGTTAGGTGAAAGGTCTCATTTGAGCCATCTATGTTTGGGTGAATTGCAGACTCAGTCAGTAGATGTTTATTTGGGAGGTTTCACTGAAGCTCTCAATCAGGATGGGAGGTCTGGGCTGTTTAAACTAGTTATTGACAGGGGGCTGCCTATTAATCCAGTGATTAGCATAGAGTCAAGGGAAAGAGATTCTGAGGGTACAGGTCTTAGCAGACTAAATTTTATCCATCTGCCTTCAGCTGGTAATCATTCAGGTGGTGTTAAGTGGGGTTGATCAGGCTTTACTGGATGTCCTGAATAGGGCTTTGGCCTAACATAGTTCAGTGATCACCTCTCACATCCCGTCTTGTTTAAATAGAAAACCTGGTGAGTGGAATACATGGTCATCTTTGACAGAAATTGATGCTGACAGGATTCAATGTATCTTGGATGCTGAGGTGGCTAAGGCTAAGGACCTATATCAGTTCTAGCAGCTATGACAAGAGATAATCTTCTAGGTTTAGACAAAAACGTGGGACAATTTGGTCAGGGGGTCTGTGCTGTACATAGATGTTGTCACTGAAAAGTGCAACAAAATTGCTTTAAAGTTTCTATATTAAATTAACTTACTACAATCATAAGAGTGCAGTAAATTTACAAATAAATACTGTACCATATTTAAAAAAAATCACAGCAGTTGTAGCCAAAAGTGTAACACAGTGCTGGGAAACATCAGTAGATACAAAGCACTGTAAATCTGTGTTGAAAACATCTAAAGTCCTGCATCAGCTCAAAAAAGGTTAAATATGCAAATTAGTCTTCTAATTACGCATACCACAAAAAATGGCTGCTATTAGCACATTCAGTATAGCTACCGATTGTTGTGTCTGACTGCATACCATCGCAGGTACTTTCATACAAGCCATTTATTTTAAAAAGATGCTAAATGCCTTTTTTATTGGTAATATCAATATTTTTTGATGAAATGTGTGAAACTGTGTATTTTGTTCATAATGATGCATTTATCCCCTTGGACTTCACCCAATGAGTGGTAATCTGTCCTGTTATGGGCAAAACACATTACAAACACACACACACACACACACACACACACACACACACACACACACACACACACACACACATTAGTGTGATGTTTTGCTTAATATAAAAGTGAAGAAATTATGCCAAAAGACTGTTTGTCAGTTGAATTATGCTTGAACAATATGTTAGATTATATATACCAGATTATTTCATCATGGCATCATTAAAAATTGCATTAAGTATAAAAATATATATTGTAATATCAGATATGGGGGATTAGAGACCACTTACATGCATATGGTTTGGGAATTGCCCCATGATTAATAGTATGTGGGAAAAACTGATCACAGATAAGTGGCTGCTCTTTGTGCATCGGCTAATAAAGATTTCCTTTCTTTCTGGTTGTTGAGAATGCAATCGTATAGCAGATACATTCCAACTACTAGTAAGTATTGGATTAGATGTGTAGACTCCACACTACTGGCTGTATTGTTTAAGTGTTGGAAGGTCACCCCTATGAATTAGATTAAAAGTTTTATTATACTGGCTGCTAGACTCACAAAGTGGCATAACCAACATCTTAACATGCAGCTGTGATCTGAAACGTGGTGCATACTTATGGTTTTAGTAACTCAAATAATTCTTTGTTTATTCATCCCTATTGTCCATTGTTCTGGTTATATGTAAAGTAACAATAATATATATCCACAATGAAATAATCTCTTTTGTATGCTAGTTACAGAATATGTTTCTGCATATCTGGTTGCAATGGTGTTTGCTAATTGAAGTACTGCAGTTCCTTGTTTTAGTGCATTTGAAATGACTTGATTGATCTCCTGTTAAGCACTTTCTTCAAAAAAGTTGGTGTTTTTTAAAAATATCTATCTATCTGCATACATTTTTATGACCATCATACTTTATTGGTTGTTGATTAACTTGTTGCTGATTAACAGTGGAGGGTGTTACTAATAATGTGTTTAAACACTACTGTTTCAAGCAGTCGTGAAACTAAGAGAAGAGTCGGGAAGGAATGACTGTCATTAAAACATAATAATGATTTTTTTTTTCATTTAACACAGTTGGTTGCATGACAAATGTGAGACATGGGTAGGCTATCTTTATAAAGGCAGAAGGTAAAGTAAGAAAAGTACACAAAAGAGTAGCCAGAAGGTAGAGTCCATTTCACTAGCCTTAGAAGAAAATAGGAAGGGATCCTTCTGTTTGTATAGGGCAGTAAAGGAGAGGAATACGATAGAAATACATTTTCAGGATAGCAGATTAGTTCTGCCAAAATGAAAAGAAAGCTATATGAAATAAACTGAACATTCAAGACAGATTGCCAAATTCATTTCTTCTGCAGCAGCAAGGGGATGAAATGTCTCTCTGCTGGCTGAAGGGATTAAAGCACTCATTGGCACAAAACAGTAACAGTCATATGATAAAAGTCAAAAGATATCCAGACAGTACAAATGGATGCTTTGTTAATTAATATAAGTATGCAGACTTCATAACTGTCAAAGGAAAAATAAACTTCAAAATGATCAATACACGGCAGGTTCAGGTTAAGGCACTTTAATCTTGCAGCAAGGAGACAAAAACGTGCGAATGCAGAGTTTGTCTAATTAAATCAGGAAGTAAGGTCATTTTTATACATTTTGTAACAAGACATTGCCTACCAAGCTGACGTAACAGATCACAAGTTTTAACATCATTACTTCATAGCAGCTGTTTGTCCATGATTTTCTGCTTGCACTATCAATTTTATGAAAAACTTCCTAAGAAAAACAACATGGCCTTGGTGACCACCGGTTAGATACAGCTTCCCACTATGTTATGTTACCATCCAAGGTACTATAGCTAATTCGAGCACGAAGCAAGTACAGATTCGTCAAGCAGTCTTTTGTTTCATGTATCTCTTCTTTTCCGCAGCTGTGCATGTTCTCATAACACGAACAGAGATGATTGTTCATATTCAATCATATTATAGAAAACAGTATTGTTCTATTCATACCCTATTCATTCATTTTCCTGACCTAGCAGATAATCACCTGCTTCTCAGTGCATTTTCAAAAGGCATAAACATGAATTTTGCTGTGCTAGCAAATACTAGGTCAGGGTGCATCTTGCAGTTTCAGAAAGCATACTGTAGTTTGAAAAATCATCTTATAATTTCATACAGAATTAAGCTGTACATAAAATAGAATGAAATGTGTTAACTCTTTTATCTTCTAATAAGCACTAACCATATATTAATACATATTTTTCTAACATTTTCCCCCTGTTGATACTTTTTATTCTATGTTCAAAAGCATAAACAGTCTGCTTCTTCTCCTAACCTCTTCCATTTCGGATTTGCAGTTAAGAGAGTCATTCAGTTTAAACTTATGAAAGCATTTCAGTTTTCAACAACTCTTCAATTTCAGTACTTTGATATAAAGTCTCAGAAACTGATATGTCTATAAAATCTTTGATTAACTTTTTCATGCAGGGAATACCACAACAAATGCATGCTCCTAATAGGAGTAATCCCACACAAATGGCAATCAGGATGTTCATTAGGGTGGAACCTCACCCCCCAAACAAATTCTAGAAAAAGTCTGTCAGAGGGTTTGGGCCTGGTTTGGTCATGGCCGACACTTGCTGGATCACCTCAAGATGGTTGTTTATCTCATGCTGGTTGTCAGGAATATATGAACAGCATTATTCTTTGATTCGCCGCTAGGGTGAAGTCGAGAGCCATGCGGTTTTGAAGCACCGCAGTTCTCATAGCGTTTAGTTCATCAGTCATTAATTCGAGAGCAGAAAAAGTTGCATTGCTCATAACTTCGAGAAGTTTGAACAGTTTTCTCAGCTCCCAAATCGATTTCACTGTGCCATATGCAGGGGCTATGCCTGCCCATGATATAATCATGTCACTCAAGTCCATGTGTGTCAGTTTATCTTTGTTTTTCACGGAATTATGGTTTCTCCATCCTGCTTCGATTCATCCCACTGGATTCTTGGGCCTCTTGATTGGATTTCCAGGTTTACTGCTGACCTCTCTGACGTTTCGAATTTTCCCTCGAGGCAAAGCTGCAGTGTGCAGTATGACTGGAACCAGGTAACCCAAAAAACAACTGCCAGACCAATTCTCAGGTAGCCATTTGTATGCTTTTTTCCCACAAACAAAATAACAATTCTCTACTTTAGTATTGATATATGCTTGCCCTGCATGAAACATTTTCTTATCAGTGATAGAAAGTTGCTTTAAAAGAACAGGATTATGCTGTATTTCACTAACAGTCTTTTGCATTTTCTCAAGATATGAGTCATAGTTTGTATCACAAATGGTTTCTGCCTTATTAGCCTTGATATAACATTTATAAGAAACAGTCACATTGCAATTGCTCCAACCCACCTGAATAGTGTCATTTTTATAAAAACATACAATTCCTTTTTGTGTAACAGGTAGGTACAATGCTATTTTGTCTTGTGATTTTACAGGTGTAGTATCAAAAATCAAATTTTCCCAGGTCTCATTGACCCCTAGGGGGACAGCAGTCATTAATAATCCCCCATATGCTGTTGGTATAGCTGTACAAATCCAGCAGTTCGAAACATTAAAAGTCTCAGCATACACATATTTAATTGCTTGGTAAGTGTTAAAGTTTGGGTGCCAGTCTATGAGTAACGCATCACGTTTGTTCAGTTTAACTCGTGTGGCTGGAAAAAGGAATGGCCACAGCAAAAAGATTATTGTTACCAGTATAGCTAACAGGATGATCATGCAATTTTTCTGAGGTTGTTCAGTGTCTCTGTTTACTCTATACCTGGTCATTTTGTTCTCGTTGTATAACAGTAACAAGATTTTTGTCCAGTTCAAAGTTCTTGACCAGTTTGCAGTGCGTCAAATGGATCCAGGGCACAAGTTCAGCTATCTTGACCGCAGTGGGTGTTGCCAGCAAAACTTGGTATGGTCCTTCCGACTTTGGAGAACTCCAATTTAATTTCTTCACGACCTTCACCCAGATCCACGATCCCGGTTGCACTACTGCTTCCAATGGTCTGGTCTGTTCTTTATCTGAAACAGAATTTAACTGCAGAAGTTGTTTGTTATTTAAAAGTCTCCTCATATACTCTGCAAGTGAACTGTCAGCCTCCTGGTCTGCAGGCATGAGAGGTTTCCACTGAGGTATATAATATGCCCTCCCAAACAGTGTTTCAAAAGGAGTTAACCCCTTTGCATTTGGAACAGTTCTCATGCTCAACAGTGCCAGAGGTAGACAGTGCACCCAGTTCTTCTGTGTCTCTCTAATCAATTTCCTAAACTTATTTTTCAGAACCCCATTATGCCTCTCTACTAATCCTGCAGATTGGGGGTGGTATGCACAATGGTTTTTCAAGGAAATCCTGAAATAATGGCTTAATTGTTGTATGGTTTGATTTACAAAGTGTATGCCATTGTCGCTATAGATCTTTTCCGATATGCCAAATCTAGGAATAATTTCTTTAACGAGGACTTTTGCAACAGTAGCTGCATCTGGATTTTTGGTCGGAAAAGCTTCCACCCATTTGGAAAACATATCTATAATGACAAGACACTACTTTTTATTTTCACATTTGTTTAGTTCTATGAAATCCATACAGATAGTATGATATTATGGAACAGGTACGGTGGTGTAGGGAAACTCCCTTGCTTAGGCTTCAGTGCCCCCTGTGCATGATGCCTGTTACAAACATGGCATGCTGCACAAAAATTTTTTGTGTGGTGTGTAAATCCATATCTTGTAAACACTCGATTCACTAACTGTACCACCCCCGTTGAGACATGGCACTGCCCATGGCTCAACAAAGCTGCATATCTAAACAAGTTAGATGGCAAAATTGGTTTTCTTTCTTTGGAGATGTACAGCCCTTTCTCAAGAATTGCTCCTCATTTTATCCATTTTTGTTTTTCTACATTTGTAGTAAGTGTCTGCATTGTTTTTAACATTTCTAAATCTAAAATCTCAGAAGGTTGTAATTCCTCACTCAAAAGAAATACTTCTGAAGCTGAAGCTGCCTGCTTTGCAGCTGTATCCGCTCTCGCATTACCTTTTGAAATCCTGTCCTGTTGCTTGGTATGAGCTACGCATTTACAAATAGCTACTTTCTGAGGTAACTGAATAGATTCTAACAAATTAAAATAAATTGCGCATGATTAATCGGTTTACCAGTAGATGTTATCATTCCTCTATTTTTCCACTGTTGTGCAAAAATATGTACAGTAGAAAAAGCGTACTGGCTGTCAGTAAAAATGTTCACACATTTACCCTTTGCCAAGGTACATGCCCTTGTCAAAGCAATCAGTTCTGCTGCTTGTGCAGATAAGTTGTGTGGTAAAGACTTTGCTTCTAAAATCTCAGTATCAGAAACTACTGCATAACCTACTAGATTCTGTCCTGTAAGACCCTTTTTGCACGAGCCGTCCACATAGTATGTCACCTCGGCATCATCCAAGGGAACATCTGTGAGATCTTTTCTAGGCAGTGTCTTTTGCTCAATCTCCTGCAGGCAGCAGTGTGGTTTGCCATCTGCAGGGGTTGGGAGCAAGGTTGACGGATTCAAAGTTGTGCATCGTTCAATTGTCATATGAGGTTGGCTCAGCAGTATAGTCATACAGGAAAGATGCCTAGCAGGAGAAAGATATGCCACTTTTTCTTGCAGTAAAATAATCGCGACTGCATGAGGCACTCTCAATGTGAGAGGGTGGAATAACACTACTGAGGCTGAAGCCTGTACTGCCATTGCAGCTGCGACTACTGCTTGTACACAGTGGGGCAAGGATCGCGCCACTGGGTCTAGTTGTGATGAATAATAAGCTATGGGGCGTTGTTTGTCCCCATGTTGCTGTGTCAACACTGATGTCATATAGCCTTGCTTGCAATCTACAGTTTGGAAAAATCGTTTATGATAGTTCGGTAATCCTAAAACTAATGAGGATGCTATCAGTTGTTTTAATTTGCAGAAAGCTGATTCTGCTTCTGGTGTCCATTGTAACAAATCTTGTGCTGCCATAGGCTTCTTGTATATTAAGTTGGTCAGTGGAGCAGACTCCAAGGCATAGTTTGGAATCCAACTCCGACAAAAATTAGTCGTACCTAGGAAGGACATCATTTCCTTCTTGGTAGTCGGTTTGGGTGCTTATAATATTGCTATTTTCCTGTCTTCATCCAATATTCTGTCTTCTTTGGATATTACATATCCCAGGTATTTAATCTGTTTTTTCCAAAGTTGAGGTTTGTTTTTGTTTACTTTGTGTCCTTGAGTGGCTAGAAATTGTAATAACGCTATGGTATCTTCTCTGCATTCTTGCTGGGTGGGGGCTGCCAGCAGAATGTCATCTACATAAAGTAAAATCTGGCTGCCTTTCGGTGGGATAAATCCCGCCAAGTTACTTGCCATTTCCTGTGCAAATATTGTTGGACTCTCACAATATCCCTGTGGTAGTCGCGTGTATGTATACCTTTTCCCCTGAAATGTGAATGCAAACCAATGTTGGCTGTCAGGGTGTATCAGTATTGAGAAGAACGCATTGCTAATATCTACCACAGAAAAATACTTCTGTTGAGGCTTCAAATCATTTAATAAGGTGTGTGGATCTGGCACCGTAGGTGCTCTAGGTATAACTGCGTCATTTACAGCTTGTAAATCTTGGACCATACGCCATTCTCCATTTGCTTTCCTAACAGGAAATAAAGGTGTATTACATGGCGAATCGGGAGATTCTATCAATACTCTTTCCTTAAGTAAGGCTGCTATTATAGGTTTGATTCCTACTTCTGCATCCTTTCTTAAGGGATACTGTCTCTTTTGAGGTCTAAATGCTGACTTTGGCGTGATAGTAACTGGTCCTGCTGTACGAATAAGTCCTACATCTGATTTCTCTGTTGAAAAGAGAGTCTCTGGTATGCCTCGTAAGGCTTTTTCTTCTTCCTCTAGTAAGAGTGCTACTCAGCTGTCCTCACTTGCCTGTAAGTGCACAGCTGGGTGTGTCTGTATTATCCAATTCAACTTCTGCTTTTGTACTCCCTGATCTGACAGTTCTAATTCTGTCTGCTTTTCCCACCTTGTGACTTTTTCTCCTAGGTCTGCCCACTTCACATTCTTGTCTTTAGTTAAACTAACATGTGGTAATCGATTAGATTTATAAAGTGCTAGGAATTCCTGGGGCAGTGAACAGCTAACTACACTGTTCCCTTCTGTGTCCCAGTACAGATTAAGCAATACTAATCTGTTAGCATGGTTTCTAAACAGTTCTTGTTCATATTCTTTATCAGGTCCTGGTATGCTACAGTAATATAGAGTACAATGCAACAAATGCTGTTTATCAGTGTCAAGGGAGGGCAATTTACTGATGGCTACGTTCATCAGTTCTTCGGTTACTGCCCCTGGACCAGTCGTAACCAAGTCCTGGCTGTACCAATAAAATGTTTCACCCTCCGGTCGCACCACAAAAGTATCCATTTGTCGCTGTGCTTCCATACCCTGCATGGTTGGAACTACTGCTATGCCAAATATCTGCATAAGGTCTCTGCCCAAAAGATTTACTGGGCATTTTGGAGAAACAACAATTTTGCTTATCTGGGTCATCCCTGAAACAGGGTCAGTTATTGCTATGCTATGGGAGAGTGGCTCTCGATACAGCTGTCCATAAGCTGCTTTTACTAATATATAATCGAGTGATTCTGAATTTTCTGGTAGTTTGGAAGGATGTATCAGGGTCCGTGAAGCCCCTGAGTCACACAGGAATTTAACTTCCCTCCCCTCTACCAGAAGTGTAACTTCCGGTTTTGTGTCTGCTAAATAGAGCTCTAGGCTCAATAATGCCAAGTCTAAAATTTCATTTTCTTCACCATTGGTGATTTCTTGTACTTCCTCTATTTCTTCTATCACATTCTCTACTCCTTCTATCACATTTGCATTTGTCTTTTCTTGGTTATTCTCTTCTAGTGATTCTTGACTATCATATAGTCAGTCCTCACCCTCCTTATCTTCCGTGGCTACCTTTTTGTTTTGCCTGCAATCCCTTGCCAAATGTCCCTTTTTCCCGCATTTAAAACATTCACCCCTCTTCTTTCTCTCTTCAAACTCCTCTGATCACTTATCAGATTGTTTGTTTCCCTGGGCATTTTTCTTGCCCTTCTTCCCGGACTGTACTACAAAGACTTCTGCTCCATCTTCTACTGCAAATACTTGGGTTTTCTTTTTGCTATTAAAATGCCTTTCGGCATGTCTCACATATTCAAGTAATGACTGTAATGTACTTGTACGGTGATCTACCATGTGCTTTGTAATGAAACTACTTATGGGTGAAATACTACCCTTCAAAAATGCATTTTCCAGTTGTTCATATGGGGAACCATGTGTTTGGTCTTCAGGTACCTGCATTTCACAATGGTTATTAAAACACTCTAATAATCTAGCATAATATCTATCAACAGTTTCACCTTCCTGTTGGATGTATTGATTAATGCAAGTCCAGTCAGCCCTAGGCTTCCATTTCTCAGAGATTCCATCTGTCAGACCTTTCACTCTGTTATCCAGTTCTGCGTTGCTATGTGGGAGTGGCTTATGTTCTGCGTCACGGGGATTCCAGTTGCCACTGATCATGTGCCAATCTGGACCTACGATTTGTCTGACTACTTTCTCTACTTCTTCTCCATTTAAATGGTAACTTAACCTCATGCCTTGTAAGTCTTCTAGGAATTTTCTAAAATTAACTTTTGGATGGGGAATTCTCTCTGTGGCTTTCCAGATGTCTTCCGGTGTCCACGGTCTATACACTAGAAGAGTTGGGTCCTGTCCTGCCTGGGATTTGGTACTTCTATGAGTGGACATATCTCTTCTTCACTCATAGCTCGTGAATTTTTATTCATTTCATATAATTCAATATCCCCTCTTAAGTTACGTGTTCGAGGCCTAGTCTCGACAGGATCTCTGACAAACGGTTTTGATTTTGCAGGGACAGTTGGGTATAGCGGAGGTGGATCAGCTTGTCCACTCGCTTCATATTCTGGTACGGGAAGTGGAGGGGGTGGAGGGGCCGATGCTGTTACTAGGTTATTGTCTTCTTTGTCTAAAAACATTGCTTTTGAATTTTTAATCTTTTGTTCCCTGTGGTTTGCTTCCTCAAGCCACCTGTGTGCCTGAGGAACTCCCAATTGGCGTTGCTTTTTTACCTGACCATTTGTGTCTGTTTTAAGTTGTTTGACAAGTTTGATAAGTGAAGGTTTGTCTAATTTGCCATTAAATTTGTATTTATTAACCCATTTTGTATAGTACCTAACGTTATTGGCACGTTGTAATTGCATATATTTCGCGTCTTCGGTTAATGGCGGATCTCGGGATCTTTTTGTGCACCTATTTCCCATGTTGTCTTAACTTAGTTAGAAATTGTTATGTAATCCTTCTTATCATGTGGTACCATGATTTTTCATTTTTCACAGTTTATCTAAAATAACTGCCTACCTATCCTGTTTCCCTGATCTATGACAAGACAGCAATCTTTTTTTCCCCTGATTTATACAAAATCTCCCTGACAAAAACAAATACTGTAACAAGTCTCTGATCTGAAACAGAGAAAAGGTAAATTCCTCCTTACCTGAGCCTCCGTGATTGACCATCTCACTGATGGAACCGTTGACTCGTCCTCCAATCGCAGATCAGAAACAGTGGCTGGCTTCTTTTGAACGACAATTCAGTCGGAGGTCTTTCAGTGCAGAAGAACCGATGTGGCCTCTTCCCCGTACGGTTTCATGCCACCGGGCCCATCTGACCTGAGCTAGAGCAAGAGTTTCCGGCCCAAAGGACCAATCTGTCAAAGGAAAAATAAACTTCAAAATGATCAATACACGGCAGGTTCAGGTTAAGGCACTTTAATCTTGCAGCAAGGAGACAAAAATGTGCTAATACAGAGTTTGTCTAACTAAAATCAGGAAGTAAGGTCATTTTTATACATTTTCTAACAAGACATTGCCTACCAAGCTGACGTAACAGATCACAAGTTTTAACATCATTACTTCATAGCAGCTGTTTGTCCATGATTTTCTGCTTGCACTA
Organism: Protopterus annectens; assembly: GCF_019279795.1. Taxonomy (NCBI): domain Eukaryota; kingdom Metazoa; phylum Chordata; order Ceratodontiformes; family Protopteridae; genus Protopterus; species Protopterus annectens. Next base: position 82,426,047 of record NC_056743.1, read on the forward strand.
TCAATTTTATGAAAAACTTCCTAAGAAAAACAACATGGCCTTGGTGACCACCGGTTAGATACAGCTTCCCACTATGCAATGTTACCATTCAAGGTACTATGGCTAATTCAAGCACAAAGCAAGTACAGATTCTTCAAGCAGTCTTTGTTTCATGTATCTCTTCTTTTCCGCAGCTGTGCATGTTCTCATAACACGAACAGAGCTGATTGTTCATATTCAATCATATTATAGAAATCAGTATTGTTCTATTCATACCCTATTCATTCATTTTCCTGACCTAACAGATAATCACCTGCTTCTCAGCACATTTCCAAAAGGCATAAACATGAATTTTGCTGTGCTAGCAAATACTAGGTCAGGGTGCATCTTGCAGTTTCAGAAAGCATACTGTAGTTTGAAAAATCATCTTATAATTTCATACAAAATTAAGCTGTACATAAAATAGAATGAAATGTGTGAACTCTTTTAGCTTCTAATAAGCACTAAACATATATTAATACATATTTTTCTAACAATAATGTTAACAGTTTTTAATTTCCACCTGTATATCTGTATCTTTTGGCACTTTCAAATATGAAGACATCTGATAAATTGTTGATGTCTCAGGAGTTTGTAAGTTCATAGGTTCATAGGTGTATATAAGGCTAATGACCAGCGGGGACCTTTATAAGCCAAGCCAAGTATCCCAATTGTATCCCACAAGTTTGTGTACCTTAGAGCTTATTATAGCTTGCATATACCCCGTAACATAAGTATTCTTGGCTGCCTCTGTCCATTATGGACATAGGGGCTAAACTTCTGATGTATTTCTCTTTTCCCATCTATTGGTTCAGTTTTCTCTTGAATAGCGTTAGGGAAGAGCTCTCCTTCATATGGATGGGAAGCCTATGCCAAAGAAAGGAAATTCTATGGGACATATACCTGTCCCTCCAACGCATCCTATTTATGAAACAAGCAAAGTTTAAATCCTCAGCTTGAGTAATTCTGCTGCTGTTCATTTTGCAGATGACCAAAAGATCCATCAGAGTGGGGTCCAAGGATGCCTTGTCTGTCATCACTGATCACCGCTTAGCAGTTTGAGGAAACAGAATATAGAGACAGGGCTTTGTACCAGTCTGCAATGGGCATGTTCTTTACACCCTTCATTATTTTTGTGGAGAACCTCAGTAGATGCTACAGTTGTGTCATGTGGTCCATCAGGTACATACCAAAGAAGGTGTTCTTTTCAATGATGGGCCTAATGAGACCCCAATAGAGTGGAACAGGGCCATCCTTGGACCGAGATGCCATGCCTTTGCTTATACGTTGTACAGCAAAGAATGATTTCCTTACTACCTTAGGCACATGTTAGTCAAATGCCAGATAAGTATCTACATATGTACCCAAATCCCTGATTTCTGGTTCTGCTCTCAGGGGTGTGTTATCAATGAGGTATTTTTCTGTGATAGCTGACTTCAACAGGGGTACTCTTATGCATATCTTGGCACTGAGATTTAAGCCGTGGCTTTGGTGCCAGTCATTTGTCTGTGTTACTCCTTCCTGGTGGATGTAAAATGTCTTAGAAGGATCATATGACTGTCCCTAGTTTGCAGTCATCTGCAAACTTGGTCAGTCAGAGGCCTTTTATATTGGCCTTGACTTCCAAGAAGTTGCTGTCAAAAAGGAGCAACCCAACACAGAGCCTAAGTGACTCAGCTAGTGACCGACCTCTTTGTGGTGGTGGTTTATTCTAGTATCAACACTTCCTGGGTCCTGTTAGAGACCGAGCTGTCTATCCACCCCATAACACAGGGGTTTATGCTTATATACATTACTTTGTTTACAATGGCTGAGTGGGCTATTGTATCAAATGCCTTAGCCAGGTCAAGGTAGGCAGCATGCGCCATTTTGCTCTCATCCATAGTCCACCAGGCTGAGTAGGCATGATGTGCCCTTGATGAAAGAAAAATTGGTTCGAGCCATTGTTTGAAGGTTTATTTATGTCCTTATTAATCATTTCCATTATAATTCTTTCCATGACTTTGCATATGAGAGGAGTCAGACTTCTAGGTTTATAGTACCCGGGAGTCTGTTGATGGTCCACCCTTGTGAAGAGGGATGACAGTTACAGTTCTCCGTTTGCATGGCCAGTGGTCCCAGCAGGTCATGTTTCAGGTGGTTTAGGAGGCATCCTGGGATGTTATTGGGGCCCATCGATGCAGCATTTATGGTCTTAGAGAGCACATCTAGGACTTCCTCCTTAGTGATAGTTGGGGGTGTTGTTTGATGTTATCACTTGGGGGGTGTCTGGAGGAAAGAAGGATTAAAAACAGTGCTGAATTCATCAGCAAGAAGAACTGGGTGACTAAGAAGTATTATCCCTGTAATAACTGTGGTTATTGCATGGCAAAGCCTTTATAAGGAGATTGAAAGTTTGCTCATTAAAATTGACAAAGGAAGTCGAGATTTAATAGAAAAACACAAGACATCTTTTCTTGTTTTATTGATGTTCTTAAGTATTATAATATACGGGTTAACTAACATCTGTAACTTAACGGTAGTTGTGAAAATGGACAGACTTCTGGAACAAATGATGCTTATCTGTCTTTGACATCTATCCTTCTATAAAAGGAAATATATTTTCACTGTACATTCTGTACTGCTTAACAGATATTCACCAACCTGTGCTCCTTTCTTGATATCATTAACAGTTTTGCTGACATCCAGACCACCAGGAAAAAGCAAGCTAAAATTGTCAAAATGTCAACAGGGTGAGTCTGGAATGCAGTGCAAGTGCTTTTGCAGTACATTTCATTTCTCCGTGAGTGTGGCACATATGCTGAGTGTCAGTTTATACTCCACACTGATGTATTCCCATTTTACTTGCTGGCTGTGAGTAATGAAAGTTCCTGCTGATATTACATTTATATAATAAAAATAATCACCCCTTCACTCTGCTTGCACTAACACGGCATTTTGAATGACTGCTGCAGGCAAGAATGAAAGTACTTTCTAGATAATTTATTTATAAAACAAGTAAAGGATTTTTCAGAGCATTGTAAAGTCAGCAGCAGCATCCTGGGATACATTTATTTTCTACTTACAGAAATCATTATGAAAGTACGCATTCCAGAAGTGCATTCCCCTCATAACATTCCAGTAAACTATTGCAGGCATTTTGCAGAGCAGCTGACATTAGCCAACTCTCTACGTCGATACAATGAGCTTATGTAGCTAGTAAGATATTAGTAGTTGCACTATATATTTCTGCATTTCACAGAAACTTTTTATTTTTATTTTGTCTTGCTTTCTGATTCTACCACTAGCTGATGGAGAATTATTATTATTTGTTTTTCTAATTTCAATCATACCTACAACAAAACAATGAAGGAGGGAATTTGTTCCCAGGTACTAGCATGAAAGCAGAAAACTGTGGCAAATACACAGGAAAACAAAATCAGGAGAGTTTCATTAGAGCCTTTATCACTCTGCAGGGCCAAGCCTGATGGTGCCTCTATCTACACCTTGTCAGCCTAGTTGATCCACAGTAGCAGGAGGTGGACATCCCACCCTTGAGCTAGATAAGAACAATAAAGAACTTTTATTCCTACATGGGAATATCAATCAGCTCATTGTCTCCATAGCAAGTGTCAGGTGGTAGGGAGTAGAACAGCTTGCTGAACCTGGGGGCACTCCACCCTTGTCACCAAGCAGAACACCCCCTTCCCAGCAACAGCTTTTCTGAGCTCTGCTATATACTGCCATCTGGGGGGAAGCATGCCTTCCCATACTGAATTCCCTCAATTTTATGTGTGTTTGCATATGGCAGTACAAACTCAGAAGAGTTGTGTTCCAATAGGTGGAGCACATAATGTCACCCATGCATGAAGCCACAGCAACCTTCCTTCCCCAGAAATGGGTGAGATGGCTATGGCTGCTAGGTCCCACCCTCCTCCACTAGTGCCTACATGTGCCAGAGCTGCTATATGAATTTAAGACATCTCCGATGTAATCCGGGCTTAATCTCTATATACCATGGAACTGGTGATACTTCAGAGCCTATATTATCATTTTCCTACCAAAAATAGTCAAATGTTCTCAAAAAAAAAAAACACTTGTATTTTATAATCACAACTTCTAACAAGCCAGACTGCCATGGTAAAGTCTACAGTGACTGAATTCAGGCATGTACACACACACACACACACACACACACACACACACATAGATAGACAGATACATGTGTGTGTGTGTGTGTGTGTGTGTGTGTGTGTGTGTGTGTGTGTGTGTGTAAACATGTGTGTATATATTGTATAGATATTTGGAAAATGTATCCTTTTCCCCACTGTACTGCAATCTCATAGTTTGCATCTATAATATGCGGGGGGAGGGAGTGCAGGGTGGCTTGACCCCCTCCAAAAATGTAGACTTTTGTTGTTTTCTGTTGTTCGACTTTTCTTGGCTGGTAGTTGGGAAGTCCTCAGTACTTAACCGGTCCTCATTGGACTCTATTATCCTGCTATTTGGCTGGTAATTCCTTTGGCTTTGCTGGAGTGATAGTGGCTTCTCCTGGTCTGGGGTGAAAAGATCTGATCTCTAGCTTCTCCCTTTCATGCAATTAAAGAAAAGACAAGTATTCAGTTCTCCTTTAAGTTCAAAGATCTTTATTAGCAGATGAGCAGTGCTTAGTTGACTGAGTACACTATGCTTAGCTTGGGCTTTTTATTACAATTTTTGTGGGAGGGCCCGACCAATTTTATTGTTCGACTTTTCTGAAACTCGAGCATATGGTCTAGACCATATATGACTTTTGACTTTCTGCTGAGTCAATCTTCTGAAGTAGATCCACATATATAAATTATAGTTGCCTGTAGATCACACCACAGACCTGGTAACTTGTTCTTTCGATCGCTTAGCAAAAAGACCATGAAGTGACCTTTGTACCATCGTTACCTCTGTACTGACAAAATAGTAGTGACACACAGCCGCAAAAGCACGTGTGCACATTCCCCCCTCACACACACTTTGTACCATCGTTACCTCTGTACTGACAAAATAGTAGTGACACACAGCCACAAAAGCACGTGTGCACATTCCCCCCTCACACACACTTTGTACCATCGTTACCTCTGTACTGACAAAATAGTAGTGACACACAGCCACAAAAGCACGTGTGCACATTCCCCCCTCACACACACTTTGTACCATCATTACCTCTCTACTGACAAAATAGTAGTGACACACAGCCACAAAAGCATGTGTGCACATTCCCCCTTCACACACACTTTGTACCATCGTTACCTCTGTACTGACAAAATAGTAGTGACACACAGCCACAAAAGCATGTGTGCACATTCCCCCCTCACACACACTTTGTACCATCGTTACCTCTGTACTGACAAAATAGTAGTGACACACAGCCACAAAAGCACGTGTGCACATTCTCCCCTCACACACACTTTGTACCATTGTTACCTCTGTACTGACAAAATAGTAGTGACACACAGCCACAAAAGCATGTGTGCACATTCCCCCCTCACACACACTTTGTACCATCGTTACCTCTGTACTGACAAAATAGTAGTGACACACAGCCACAAAAGCACGTGTGCACATTCCCCCCTCACACACACTTTGTACCATCGTTACCTCTGTACTGACAAAATAGTAGTGACACACAGCCACAAAAGCATGTGTGCACATTCCCCCCTCACACACACTTTGTACCATCGTTACCTCTGTACTGACAAAATAGTAGTGACACACAGCCACAAAAGCATGTGTGCACATCCCCCCCACACACACACACTTTGTACCATCGTTACCTCTGTACTGACAAAATAGTAGTGACACACAGCCACAAAAGCATGTGTGCACATTCCCCCCCTCACACACACTTTGTACCATCGTTACCTCTGTACTGACAAAATAGTAGTGACACACAGCCACAAAAGCATGTGTGCACATGGACCATCTCACACACACTTTGTACCATCGTTACCTCTGTACTGACAAAATAGTAGTGACACACAGCCACAAAAGCATGTGTGCACATTCCCCCCTCACACACACTTTGTACCATTGTTACCTCTGTACTGACAAAATAGTAGTGACACACAGCCACAAAAGCACGTGTGCACATTCCCCCCTCACACACACTTTGTACCATCGTTACCTCTGTACTGACAAAATAGTAGTGACACACAGCCACAAAAGCACGTGTGCACATTCCCCCCCTCACACACACTTTGTACCATCGTTACCTCTGTACTGACAAAATAGTAGTGACACACAGCCACAAAAGCACGTGTGCACATTCCCCCTTCACACACACATTGTACCATCGTTACCTCTGTACTGACAAAATAGTAGTGACACACAGCCACAAAAGCACGTGTGCACATTCCCCCCTCACACACACTTTGTACCATCGTTACCTCTGTACTGACAAAATAGTAGTGACACACAGCCACAAAAGCACATGTGCACATTCCCCCCTCACACACACTTTGTACCATTGTTACCTCTGTACTGACAAAATAGTAGTGATACACAGCCACAAAAGCACGTGTGCACATTCCCCCCTCACACACACTTTGTACCATCGTTACCTCTGTACTGACAAAATAGTAGTGACACACAGCCACAAAAGCATGTGTGCACATTCCCCCCCCACACACACACTTTGTACCATCGTTACCTCTGTACTGACAAAATAGTAGTGACACACAGCCACAAAAGCACGTGTGCACATTCCCCCCTCACACACACTTTGTACCATTGTTACCTCTGTACTGACAAAATAGTAGTGACACACAGCCACAAAAGCATGTGTGCACATTCCCCCCCCACACACACACTTTGTACCATCGTTACCTCTGTACTGACAAAATAGTAGTGACACACAGCCACAAAAGCATGTGTGCACATTCCCCCCTCACACACACGGCAACACTACAGATCACAGCTGCAGCACATAACATTTTTTAATGTAGGCATTGCCCTAGGTAGAAGGCATTTGTAACTCTCCATAGGTGAACTTTTAGTTTTAAAGCAGATAATCACCCCTGAGAGCAGTACCTTCCCATGCTATAAGCAGTGTAAATGGAACTAGAGGGTCAGACTTGATCTATTTGTTTCTGGTTTAATTGCTTGATACTTAACTGATTACCTGACTCCCTTTCCACTTCAGTTAAGGACCACATGTGGGTGTCCATATCCACTTCAGTTAGGGACCAGTTGTGGGTGTCCATATCCCTTTCAGTTAGGGACCATGTGTGGGTGTCCATATCCACTTCAGTTAGGGACTACGTGTTAGTGTTCATATCCCCTTCAGTTAGGGACCACATGTGGGTGTCCATATTTCTACATTCATAATTTCTCATAAATGTGTTATTTGTGGGATTTGAAAGGATATTGATAGTGGAGGAGTAGTCACTGGTGCTGTACAGCACATACCATTATATGGTGATGACTGCCCAGTACATACCATTATATGGTGATGACTGCCTGACCTTGTGACACAGCTCCTGCACTGCTGCCCTGTAGGGAACAATCTTCAATTTCCTTTTACACTCTTTTCAGTTTGCAAGTTATGTCCAGTAGTGACTGCAAGACAGTCAGCCAAAAGAACAAATGACTAGGCATCTAAAACTTCTGTAACTGACTGATAATGACATGCAATGACTTCTTGATTGAAATAATGCCCTTCTGCTGGTGTCTAAGTACTGAATTAAATAATACTTGTGAAATACTTAAAACTATCAGTCAGAAACAGAACTGCAATACTGTTTGGAATGTCATAGCTTATTTTCATGACATAATTCAACATGCTTCCTAAAACAGAATGTTATCAATCAGAAAATAAAAAAGAAACATGGAGAAACATCACCAGTGTCACAAGTGTGTCCATGTCCCACTTCAGACTGAGCATCAGGTGTTACAGCTGCATCTAATGAAGTTTTACTTTTATGTAAGATGACAGTGTTCATTTTTGAGTTTTGAAATAAACAGCTTTATCTGCTTGATTGTTTTATCTTAATTGGAGAACACTTAGCCATTTGGCGTATCTTGTGACTTTATCAGAATACCTGGCAGGGAGTGTAAACCAAGGGATGACTACATCTGCTAACTTACCAGCAGCTAATGACCAGCACAACAGTGTAAAGGGGAAAGGAATCTAGATTGAAAAAGGCAAGTACAACAGCCATAAATAGACCATGAAGGAATACAGTCAGACTCGTGCAGTGAGTTCAGTAAGAACTCCGCCATTAGGCCATCAGCAACTGTTAAAACTGGCGAGTAAATAAAGTTCCAAATCTGATCAGCTTTGCAACAGTCGAGTTAAGTTTATATATTTTACAAGAAAGTAGATGTGCCAGTCACAGCATATGGGAGTTTCAGGCCATGTAATTTTATGGCATGTGGGGTGCCCAGGGGACATTTTTTCATTTTACATTTTGTGTGTGTGTGTTTTTGTGTGTGTTTTTGTGTGTGTGTGTGTTTTGTGTGTGTGTTTTTGTGTGTGTGTGTGTGTGTGTGTGTGTGTGTGTGTGTATGTATATATGTGTGTGTGTGTGTCTGTGTGTGCGTGTGTCTGTATTTAGATTATATAGTTCCACCAATTACAACTGAATCATCATGCTGTTTACTTTCTGCATAACTCCATTTCAGAAATCCCCAGCAGACCCATAAGGTCAATATGATGATAAACACAATAAAATGTGAAAAATGTTTTGAGGTTCAGAATAGACTGATCACACTGGAATGAACAGAGAGAAATATATGCAGCTTCAGTTAAGGAATATTATTTTGCCGTGCCACAGCCTCAAATTAACTAAGGGCACATGTTCATAGGTAAGTACTAGGCTAATGGCCATGGAGCCAATGCAAGCCTAGCCCAATAGTGTTCTCAGTCATCTGGCTTACCAGATGTTATTTCCCTGTGCCCCTATCTAGCAGTGCAATTGAAGTGATTCCTGGGTTGAGTTTCCTATTTCCCATCCACTCATCAAGATTTCTCTTGAAGAGGGCCAGTGAGGTGCTCTACTTGACGTGAATGGGTAGTGTATTTCACAGTATTGGAAGTCTCTGGGTTAGGAACCTATCCCTTCTGCAGGTTCTGTTTAATATAGCGATAAGGTTGAGGTCTTTGGAACTAGTAGTACGGAGGGATTGGGATTTTGTCAGATGAAGCATGTCTAGCAAAACTGAGTCAGACATGGCTCTGTATGTCAAGCAGAGATCACCTCTAAGTAGGCGATATGAGACAGACTAAAGTTTAAGTTTTTTTAAGTATATCTGTATAAGGCACAGGTTTGAGTCCTGAGATCCTCTTTTTGAGGAACTTCTGTGGCTTTCCGGTTGTTGGAGGTGTCTAGTGAGGTACATGCCAAACGGGCATTGTACTCTATGATGGGTCTGATGAGGGCCTCTGATGAGGGCCGAGTAGAGAGAGATAATGACTTATTTTTTCCTGGATGAGAACTCTTTTGTAATGAGATGTGACATGTAGAAGGACTTTCTAACTACAGTGGAGATGTGGTTGTTGAAGGAGAGATTGCTCTCTACCTGTGTCCCTAGATCCCTTATAACACCTTCAGAGTTAAGTGGGTTCCCTTCTATATGGTAGTTTGAGGGCACAGTGTTTGTCCCGAAGGGAAAATGACTATGCATTTTTTGGCGTTAAGCCTAAGGCCATGGTTTTGGCACCAGTTGTTGGTTTCCATTAGGCCTTTTTGTAGGATGTCCACATCAGCTTGAGAATCAATAATAGCTCCCAGTTTGCAGTCATCTGCAAATTTGGTTAACTAGAGTCCCTTGGTGCTGGCTTGAACTTCAGAGAAGTAGATGCCAAACAGGAGAGGACCCAGAACCGATCCTTGTGGGGCTCTACTTGTAACTGCCTGGTAGTCAGCTACTTTCACTGTGTGGGTTCTGTCAGTGAGCCAGTTGGCAACCCATCTAGTGATGTACGGGTTAATGCCCAGATTAGTGAAACTGTCAATAATTCCAGAGTGCGGGATGGTGTCAAAGGCTTTGGCTAGATCGAGGTAGGCTGTGTGGACAGCCTTGCCTTCATCCACCGCTCAGGTGACAGCTTCAAAGAAGTCTGTCAGACTGAGCAGACATGATCTGCCTTTCACAAACCCAAACTGTGTGGGGTCCAGGTTTTGAAGGTTACTTATATCCATAGCCATATAGATCAGGCTTGTCAAGCTGATGGGGTGGTAGTTCCCAGGGTCAGTAGTCGCATCCCCTATGTGGAGTGGGATGACTGTAACAATGCAGCATTCAGTGGGGACAGAGCCAGAACTGAGGCTGTAGTTGAACAGGGCACTCAGGTGTGGAGCCAGTTCTTTTTCTAGATCATGTAGGACACAACCCGGTATATTATCTGGTCCCATGGAAGCTGCATTCTTAGCTTTGGTCAGTGTGGTTTCTACTTGTGCAGTCATGATAATAGGGAGTTAGTATTCCTCAGGCATGTGGATGGGCCCTTTGGGGGGGTGAGAGGGGAGTAAAGTTCACACTAAACCTGTCTGTGAAGATATTGGCAATATCAGTTGGTTCAGTATAAGTGGTGCCATTCTGCTGTAGCTCAAAGCAACTCTGTGTATTATTATGCAGATTCTTGACATAACTAAAGAAAGCCTTGTGGTTGTCCTTGGTATCTGTAGCAACTTTGCTTTTGTAACTAGCTTTGGTGGATGTTCTTCGTGTTTCACTGTTGCAGTCATTACATTTGGGTAATCTGCTGGCAGGTTGCCCTCAGTCGGCCTGAATAACAAAGTCTTGAGTCCTGCGTCGGTTGCTGTCTCCTCTTCCATGACGTCAGGTCGTCAGGGGTATAAAACATGCAGCTGATGCCATTTTATTCAGTCTTTCTTGTCGCACTGTGCTTGAAGCAGAAGCAGTTCACAAGTGCCCGTCAGTCGACTCCTGAAATTTTCGTATTCGAGTTTCAGAACCAAAGTCTTCAAACTAAAGCTAAGTACCCGTTGAAACTTTTCTTGCTCCTTACCGATGTCAGTAAAAGTTAATAATTGCATTACTTGTGAGAAGCAAATACCTCATAAGGATTTTCATTTGTACTGTATTCCTTGCCAAGGCCCTGATCACAACGTGCTTTGCTGTCGGTTTTGTGCTAGATTTAACCAATGCACTATTAAGCGTCGGTATATTTTTGCTTCTAAATATTTTGGTTCAAGATTTAACTATCCTGAAATGTTATCGGTTAGCAATCCGACTACCGGAGTTCACAAAAAACACAAGGAAAAAGACAGAGACAGACTGTTAAGGTCCAAAACTGACGACGAAGCCTCTCCTAAGCCAGTCGCCGGTTCGCCAGTACTCAGTGAGGCGCTTTCACAGCCCCTGATATCCACTACTTTTGAGTCGCAGGCCTCTACCGAGACCCATTCAGAGTCCAGTATGCCGCGAGATTCTCAGAGTATTGAACCTGCGGATGTCTCTCCCTTGGATGGGTCCGGAGCCACTGAGCAGAAACCGGCTTCTGAGGGTGTTTTCAGGCCTCAACATTTTTATATTAAACCGATGCCAGCAACAAAAACAAGGTAAAAAAACAACTTCTATTTCTAAAATAAACGACACATGAACCACGTGCTCAGGCCCCTAAGCCTAAAAAGCAGATGATCAAAATAGCTGAGAATTTAATTACCTTGATCAGGGGTTCCCACCCCCCACCCCCCCTGCTAAGAGGCCTAGGCAAGGAACTGATTATGAATCTTCAGATCAGGTTTCCATTTCTTCTGATTCCTCTTCTGAACAGGAATTTTCTATTCCACCCTATGAGGATTCTGATGCAGAGGAATCCACCCCATCTGCATCTCCTCCTGAAGATTACTCTTTTGGAGAGACTTTGCATACTTTAAGGGAACATTTTCACTGGGAGAGTCAAGACTTCTCTGAATCAAAAAAGAGGCTAAGGGATTTCCTTCTTCTTCCTCAGCATAGGCCTTTGGCAATACCTCCTGTATTAGACATTGTTGATGATGTGTTCTCGGAATTAAGCATGGCTTCTGATTCCCTGCCTCAGGCTCCTAGTAAGCCAGAAAGATATTATAGGGTTCCTGACTTCCATAATTTCTTTTCAAAAATCCTGTTGCTGATCTTGAGACTATTTATCAGGGTCCCAAGGGTGTTAAGGCTTCTACAGCCAAAAATCCTACCCCTTCTGATAGAGATTCCAGGGCGCTGGATAGATGGGGTAAGAAGGTTTATACATCTGCAACCTTAGCAATCAGGGCTTTAAACTGCCAGTTTCGTATGCTTAAATATCAACAGCATGTTATGGGCTTACTGAAACAGAAAATTATGCTGATTTCTGATTGTGTGGAAAATAAAGAGTTACAGGATTTATTGCATTCAGCAGAACAGGTTGGAAAGCATACTTTGCAATGTGATTTTGATTCCTTGGAGGCCTCTTGTAGGGCCACCATTACTGGATCTGTGATTAGAAGGCATGCCTGGCTCAAGGAGCAAAATCTGCCTGATCATGTTAAAGCTAAATTGTTGGATGCCCCTTTGCAGCATGACTCTGTTTGGTAATAAGGCAGAAGAGGTTTTAAAGAAAATGGAAGACAAAGCTAAATCTATGCAAACAGTAAAAGATTTCTTACAATTGCAGCCACCCAGGTTCAGTAGGCACTGGCCTACTAAAAATTGGTCCTTTCCAACAGAGCCAGTCAGGGCAAACACAGGTGCTCAAAAGGCTCCAGATATCAATCACAGGGTTCTTACAGGTCAAAGCAATGGGGTGCCTCCACCTCCAAATCTGAAGGAAACAAAGCACAACCCTACAGTAAGCAGTCTCAATGACTTTTCTCTACCATCTTCAAGCACTTATCTTTTGGGGGGAAAACTAGCACTTCATGCTCAAATTTGGCAGTTAATTACCCAGAACAAGTGGGTATTAAACATAGGGGGTACAGATTTCATTTCCATACTTTGCCAATTCCAAATGGATGGCCAGATCTGCCACAAAACCAGTGGGCAGATGCCCAGAAACAAGTCATGTCCCTCATGGATATGGGGGCTATTCAACCAGTCCCAGAAAAGGAAAAAGGACAAGGTTTTTATTCAAGACTTTTCCTGGTACCCAGAAAAGACAATTCATGGCATCCAATACTGGAATTATCGATTCTGAACACGTGCTGTGCTAGGCAAGAATGCTTAGTTAGTAACTCTAGACTTAAAAGAGGCATACCTGCATATCCCAATAAGGGAATCATGCAGAAGATACCTCCGCTTCAAAGCAGGTTTTTTGTATTACCAATAATATGCACTGCTCTTTGGCTTATCTACTGCGCCCGGGGTTTTTACAAAGTGACTGGCACCAGTAATTACATTCTGCAGACAAAGAAACATTCAAATTTATCCTTATCTGGACGATTGTCTCATTCAAGCAGAGGACAAGGACACTCTTCTTCAACATCTGGCATTTGTAAAAAGGCTTCTCGCATGCCTAGGGTACACCATAAACGAAAAGAAATCACAACTGGTACCCTCCCAAATAATTACATTCCTGGGTGCAAGCTTGAATACAACTGCCCAGATGGCTTACCTCACGCCAGACAAACAAAGGCAACTGACAACATACTTCAAACAAATGGCAACAAAAATCCAGTTATCTGCAAGACAAATTCTGCAGGCTTTGGGGTTCATGGCATCCTGCATTCTACTAATTCCATATGCGAGACTGCATATGAGGAAACTTCAGTGGTACCTAAAAAGTTTATGGAGTCAACATTGTCACAGCCTGGAAACAATGATTCCTCTCATTCCCTGCCCACAACAGGAGTTTCTTTGGTGGGCAGAGACATGTCACCAAAACAAGGGACTGTCATTCACTCTACCCCCTGCCACCCAAACCCTAACTACAGATGCATCGGACTATGCTTAGGGGGCCCACCTGGCAGGGAGATGCATTCAGGGCAAATGGAGCCCAAACCAAATGCATCTGCATATCAACCAAAAAGAAATGCTAGCTGTTCAGAATGCTGTGACAGCCTTCAAGGACTTACTTCATCCAGGACAACTACTGATAAAGACGGACAACACCACAGTTATGTGGTACATAAACAAGCAGGGGGTACACATTCCTACCCCCTTTGCAGACTAGCCATGGCTTTGTGGAACACAGCCTTGACTTACCAAATACATCTTCAAGCTCAATTCCTGCCAGTAAAGCAAAATACTCTGGCAGACTACCTAAGCAGAAATCTTATGGACCCACACGAATGGAAACTGTATCCACAAATCTTCAGCATGTTAACACATAAATGGGGGAGCCCAGACATAGATCTATTTGCCTCTCCCCAAAATTATCAGTTGGATAAATTCTGCACAAGAACTCATCACAAAAAAGCATGAAAAGTGGATGCTCTATCCTTCAGCTGGAGTAACCTATAAGTCTATGCCTTTCCTCCTCTACCTCTACTCTCCAAGGTCTTACTAAAAGTCAGACAGGAAAAAACAAAAACAATCCTAATTGCTCCGGACTGGCCTCGCCAGCACTTGTACCCACTTCTAAGGAATATGTCACACCTTCCTCCATGGTACTTGCCTCAAATACCTCATCTACTGTCTCAGCAGAACTATCAAATTCTGCACACTCAGCTCCAAACTCTGAATCTTGCAGCATGGCTAATCAACTAATTATTCAAACCACACCTCTCAGTAAATCTGTGATGGATGTCATTTTGGAAGCCAGAAGGCCTAGTACTAGAAAATCTTATGCTGATAAATGGAAGAGATTCTGTGCTTGGAACCAAGCACAAGGAAAAGACATGGCAAAGCCCAATATTCTCAGATTTTACAATACTTAACTGAGATGCTTGACAAGGACCTATCTTTTTCTTCAATAAAAATCCATGCCTATGCCATTTTGGCTCATTACAACATAGAGCCTCCCCTCTTTTCTCATGCACTGCTTAAACAGTATCTTAGAGGGGCCAAAAATGTAAGGCCTCCCAGGAGAGTACCATCTCCTGCATGGGACCTCAATTTTGTGCTGGAAAAACTCACCCTGCCTCCTTTTGAACCAGCAGCTACCACGGATATAAAATTTCTATCTTGGAAAACAGCTTTTGGCAGTCACTTCAGCAAGAAGGGTTTCAGAACTACAGGGTCTCATGGCAGTGGAGCCTTTCATTATATTTTACCTGGACAGAGTGGCCCTCAGGACCAATCCTTCTTTTATGCCTAAGGTGGTATCCAGTGTGGCTCTTAACCACACCATTCACCTGCCAACATTTTACCCAAATCCGCAGAACAAGGGGGAGTGGATTCTGCATTCATTGGATGTACACAGATAACTAAGATTCTACTTAAACAGGACCAAATCTCTAAGAAAGTCTGAGCAACTACTGGTAGCATTTGCTGCAGGATCAGAGGGGAAGGCTATATCAAAGCAGACTATTTCTAAATGGATAAGCCACTGCATTTGTTTCTGCTATTTGCACCATGGTAAACCTGTGCCCAAGGGGATCAGATCACATTCCACCAGGGCTGCCTCTACTTCAGCAGCTTTTCTCTGAGGGGTCCCAACCAAAGACATTCTAGAAGCTGCTACTTGGAGCTCTGTTCATACCTTCACAAAGCATTATCATTTACCTCTCTTCTCTAAATCCAGGGCAGGCTTTGCCACTGCAGTCCTGCAGGGCCTTATAGCTGCTCCTAATGCTGTTTAATTCCATCCTCCCATCCATAATTGGGATTCTACCCAAATGTAATGACTGCAACAGTGAAACACGAAGAACATAGTACAGTTGTGTACACTTACCATAAATGTAGATGTTTGAGTGTATTCACTGTTGCAGTCCAGGTTACCCACCCACCATCCTCCATTCTATACCTTTTCTTTCCTTCACTATACTCAAAAGCCTTTGTGGTGTATTTGCTTTAGTTGAAGGTAAAGTTTATGTTTCTAAAAGTGCATTTATATATTTACAGTTTAGTTATATATATATTTTTGCTCCCCATTTGGGGGGCACCTGACATCTGGGGCAAGAAAACTGAATAAAATGGTGTTGGCTGCATTTTTTATACCCCTGATGACCTGACTTCATGGAAGAGGAGACAGCAACTGATTCAGGACCCAAGACTTTGTTATTCAGGCCGACTGAGGACAACCTGCCAGCAGATTACCCAAATGTAATGACTACAACAGTGAATACACTCGAACATCTACATTTATGGTAAGTGTACACAACTGTACTATTTGATGAGGGATCTCAGTTTTTTGCTGAGTTTTCCAAGGGAAATTTTCCAGTGATTGGACTTCACCCTTTTCTGCAACAGTTTTTTTCCTTCTATTGTAGAGTTTGTTAATGGTAGGGGTCCACCAGATTGGCTTCCTTTTTTAAAGGAGAGTGTATTTGTTCTGTTTGGTATGGCCCTATCTATGCAATTGTGTAAGTGCTCATACAGTGCCTTGGTGTATGATTCAGCAGCCATACTCCCATTCCCCATTTCTATGGATCATATGAAGCTTGCCACTTCTGTCCTTAGAAGCTCAAAATTAGCTTTGGAGAAGTTTTTCACTGTGGTTTCCTTTTTGGGGGGTGGGGCAGGATTTGGATATCAATGATGATTAACATGTGGACGGATCTGACCAGGGAGGGGGTTATCAAAGGGGTAAAGCAGTGGCCCCCCATGTTTGTAATGACGAGATCAAGAATGTTATTTCCCCTAGTGGGGGTGAGGATGAGTTAGTCCAAGGCATTAGAGTTGATGAATTCTAGGAAATGTTGGGCAAAAGAGCTGGAGCAGGAGTAGTTGTTCCTACTAATGGAGGGGTAGTTAAAGTCTCCCAGAATAAGCATATTAGGCTGGACCTTGATGTTTTCCAGAGTGTCCAGGAATGCAGAGTGGGAGTCCTTGGACATTGTGGGGGATCTGTAGCAGGCTACAACATGGACTGCAGTTTTGTCCAGTGATAATTGTACCTGAAGTATTTCTGATGTGTTATGTTGGGCAACAAGTCTGGAGGTGTGTGTATCTTTTATGAAGATGGATACACCACCACCTTTGGAGGTTCAGTCATCACATCCCTTAGGGCTATGGTTCAAATTCGGGGGTTGAAAGGTGTGATATGCATTGTAACCGGGTAGCACAGGGGTGTTCTCAGGAGCCTTGAAACAGGTCTCTGTTACTGCACAGATGTTGATGTTGTCCAGTTTGAGGAGTGACTCGAGCAAGTGCATTTTGAGGTTTAACCTTCCAGAGTTGAATAGCCATTAGGATCCGTTTACTAGCAGATGTTATGGTGGTAAATTTGTCTTCAGGGCATTGTCTATAAAAGGCACTATAGGATGGCAAGGGGCTTGGCCAGTATCCAGAATCCCAGGGGCGGCAGATGCAAGCTGTCTCTGGCAAAGCATCAAGGTCTGTCTATCATGTCATCCCAAGCAGACAGATACTGGATCCCCTTTGAAAGAAACCAGAAATGTAGCCAATTGTTGAAGTCAATAATTTTCTGCTTGTACTGTAGTTTCATTCTTGGTGATGGTAGGATGCTACTCAAGGCTAGGGACATACCTGCCTGGGCTACAAACTCAGAAAGCTCCTCCATGTCTCTTTTCATGTAGTCCAGGGAGGTATGTCTTAGGTCATTCACACCAACATGTCCAATAACGGAGCCATATTTTGTACTTGCTGTGGAGAGACCCAAGTGCATGCATTATGTGGTGAATCCTGGCACCCAGCAGGCAGCTGACCATGACTTTCTCCTTATTCAGCCTTGTGAGGGGACGTCAGTGTGTCTTACAATTGAGTCATCTATGACTAATGTGTTTGGTACATTGTTCTGCCTTAGGGGCTTAGATTGAGTGGCACAGTAGTTGTGAGGGCTGTGTGTCTTGTGGGTTATGCTTGGATGGGATGGTTGCTTGCGTTTGTGCCTCGGAGGTCTCTGTTGTTTGAGCAGATTTTTGAGAGAGCCTCCGTGAAAGTGGCCATGTGTTTTGTATTGCTATGTGATAGGGTTGGTGTGCTAATGGGGACTATGTGTTGTCTGTGATGTGATGTGTATATTCATCTTCTCCTCCTGACTGGTTGACCCAGTCTTGGATTGAAAGAGGGAAGCCTCAAGTCTGGCTATATACTTGCAACTCTAACAAGTGGATGTGTTTGGAGGTAGGAGGAGAATGTTGTCTGTGTACATGAGGCAATTGCTGCAGTGCCTCAGGATGCTCTGGTTCACCAGGTTAATGGGAGAAAGCATCGGAAACTGACCTTTGGACATGCCTGGAAAAGTGATTAGCTTTTTAAGTACTGAGTTATTTATGCTTAGATGAAGTACTGAAGCTTTTTGTTTCCTTTATGGAAAGTTAGTGCTAGTGGCAGTGGGTGAACTTGCAATAGATGCTACAAGACGTTCTGAGCAAGTGTTGGATTTAAGGTCTAATTAGAGTGCTCAGAGGTAAAGGTTTACAAAGTCTAAGGGAAACTTTGAAGAGCGGACTTTAAGGCACCAGTAATGGTTTTACTTTAGATAAAAGGTGCTGCGCATCGCGCAAACCCACACAAACACGTTTTTTTTTTCAATAGAAAGATGAAAGGAATAAAAATAGCCCACAATGGCCAATAAAAATACAATTTCTGAGCTGAAACCAATCCTTTAGTGACAGGCTGCTCAGCACTTACCACTCCCACTGATAAGCAGATAAGCTTTCCTCTATCTCAGTAATTCTGGGCATCACAGAAACCTCAATACAGTCCTGAGATCAGCAAATCTGAAATCCGGACTATTCTAGTTACAGAAAGGCAGGAAATGAGCAAGGAGATAGTATTTTTTTTTTTTGGGGGGGGTTCAAAAATACAACAATTAGAACTGCAAAAACACTATTTTAAAGCAGAAAAAATGGCTAGCGCACTTGTGTGTGTAGCCTACTACCATAAAACAGTTGAATTTAACTTAAGATGTGCAAATAAAGTGCAAACAATAAAACTTAACAGAATGCAGTTGAAATAAGTAGCAAGACTTAATAAACGGCTAGAATAAAGTGCGGTAAGCAAAAGACAAGCAAAAGCAGCAAAATGGAGTTACTTAAATCACTGAAAGTCTCTCCTCTCTTTCTGCTGCTGTAAAACTCTGCAGGACATCCAGTCATGAACTTGCTGAGGTTAAACAAGCTCAAAAACTGCTTGAACATGCACGTTTTTTAAACAGAACGATAAAAGGGATAGAAATAGCCCAAAATGGCCAATACAAATACAGTTTCTGAGCTGAAACCACTCCTCTAGCGACAGGCTGCTCAGAGCTTACCACTCCCACTGATAAGCAGAGAAGCTTCCCTCTAGGTCTGGGCAACACAGAAACCTCAATACAGTCCTGAGATCAGCAAATCTGAAATTCGGACTATTCTAGTTACAGAAAGGCGGGAAGGAAGCAAGGAGATAGTATTTTTTTTTGTTTGTTTTTTATTTCCAAAAATACAACAATTAGAACTGGAAAAACACTATTTTAAAGCAGAAAAATGGCTAGTGCACTTGAGTAATTAAGTAAAGTGCGGTAAGCAAAAAACAAGCAAAAGGAACACATCGGAGGTACTTAAATCACTGAAAGTCTCTCCTCTCTCTTTCTGCTGCTGTAGAACTCCGCAGGATGCCCAGTCAGGATCATTACACTGAGTCCTGGTCATCATTATTATTAGTAGTTGTAGTACTAGTACAGTCATAGGTTGATACTAAGCTAGCTGTTCTTCTGGGCTATTTAAACCTAGCCAGTTTCCTTCAAGGGTGAGAATAAAGCCATGTACTCTGTGTCTGTGAGGTAAACATCTTAACCATAACACAAGTCCACAACATTGAACATTGACCAACATAATGTTCAGTGTTCAGATTTGGCCATGGACCTCAATAGGTCATTACTGGCCAATCCCCACCTAGATGACGACCAGTATACCTTTTCTTCAAACTGTAAATCATCTTTGTTTTTAAACATCTCAATTCTATTTACCTCTCTAATTTCCATACACAAGAAATTCCATGTCCATGCATATATTGTTTATATTGTACTTTTCATAATGTAAGGCATTCATCCTTATTAAACACCCAAGGTTTGGATGGCTCAGACATTTATGAATCTAAATATCTGCCTTTAAGCGCCAATAATAAATAAAAAATAAATCAAATCTTTTTTAATCTTGATTCAAATAAAAGATCAGATAAACCTCTTATTTTTCTTTTAATTAACATCTACACCTTCTCTATCCTACCAGTATCAGTTCTAGAATAAACATAGAAATATGAGTCATATTTCACAAGGGGTATAATAATTCTGTTATAAATAGGGTCATAACCAATTCTTACCTAGGGGAAATACTACTTAATAAAGTTATTGCACATGAATACATATTCCTTAAGATTTTATTCATATTCACTTCAAAATTCAATTCATTCTTAATAGTGATTCATAACTCTTCATAATCTAAGCTTTCCATAATAATGGTGCTATCTATTCTATAAAGATAGGCTACATTTTTACTACCCATATGCACCAACTTACAACTAATTTTATTAAAGCACATATCATTACATTGAGTCTTTCCAAATAATAAATCTAAATAAAGTTGAATTTCGTATTGTTCCTTAATTAAATTAATCACCACTAAGATTTTGAAATCATCGGCAGATTTCCTGGTCCAACATTTTTCTACAGCTTGAAAAGAGGACATGAATATATAAAAATTAAAAGTACCCAGAACTGAGCCTTGAGGAGCTCCCAGGAATGTATTAAATTATTTGGGCTTATACACTTGGATTGTCACTTTCACTGTCCTATTATTTATTTATTTATCTATTTATTTATGCATTTATTACATTTGTTTTCCAGGAAAGTCTGACTGAGTATAAAACTCCTTTTCAGAGGAGGCCCAGGACGAAAAGCTCCACAAAAGGTTATGGTATAATCACAGAATTCAGTTCAATATAATGTAGCTATATGAAACATAGGTTAACATTACAAAATTATCAGACAGACAATACAAGGCTTACTTAAAGCTAGGGATTATAGAATTACAGTGCCTAAAGGATGATGCACAGTAATGGGATCTTATTCTTGAGGAAAAGTATTAGTCTGGGATAAGTATTAACGTAGGATAAGTATTAACCTGGGATAATACAAGTGCACAGCCAAGTCTGTATAAGGTCTTGTTTCAGTTTATTTTAAATTAATTTGGCTTATAATTTGTCTCAGAGAGTTTTATTTTTAGAGACATGATAAGAGTACAGAGTGTCCCCACATTGTTTTTAGATTTAGAAATGGGAAGTAGCAAGCTATTTCTAGACAGTAAACTTCTTCATGAATGGTAAGGGCAAATGAGAGATACAAGTCGTGGACCTTGTTCTGGTTTATGAAGAAGTTTGGGGATCGTATGTAGTTGTGCATGTTTGTGGCTATGAAAGCTCAAGCAAGTTTAACATTTTTAGATGCAAACAGTGGTGGAGTCTATAAGACACATCTGTGGCATATCTGACTATTTTATTATAGCAATGATGAAGTGTAAGAGTCATAGTTAGAACTGGAGAGGCATGTAGAATGGGTGGGAAAAGACAGGTTGTGGCAATGCTTTTCAAACTGCATCACTAATGTCTAGCCCTATAGAAACTGTCTAGCTTTGGTGTGTATTTTTATTACTTGTAATTTGTGTTAGTTAAATTTAATTTAGTCATCTAATAGATTTCTGATAGTTTGGTAAGGGATATTAATTCAATTTTAATGTTATTTTTTGAAGTTACTGAGAAGAGATTTTTGGTCTTTAAACTGCTTTTAGGGATGAACAGTATTATTTTTTTTGAGGGAATACTGAGAAGGTGTTGGAATTTGTCAAGTCAGGTGTGAATGGATAAGAAAGATTGTTGGGTTAGTTGCTGAAGAGTAAATTGATGCTTCGCTAGGAAAAATAACATATGGGTCATCTGTATTTTGCACTCTTGATGCATGCATGGATGCAGTGTGTACATCACTATGAATAGATTGAACAGTAAGAGTTTAGTACGGATCATTGAGGAACAGTAATGTATGTGAGAACAGCAATATATGTAAGAAAGTAGGAGGAGTCTTTCTGTCATTTTATAGCCTGCTGCCTTTTGTTAAAGAGCTATGAAACCAGTGGAGTGCAGAGTCTGTGTGGCCTAACAAGAAAAGCTTATGCAGGAGATTTTGGAGGCAGACAGTATCAAAAGCCTTGGATAGATCAGGGAAACCTGCAGATATTAAGTTGTCTGACCTTCTGTTTTGGTTGACTGTGTTAATGACAGGGTATGAAATCCTATTTGTTGGAAAGAGGAACTTGTCTTCTATAATAAATGTGAGAAGATGAGGGTGTACGTACTTAAGAAGTTTTGACAGAGATGATTGAATTGAAACAGGCCTGCAATTAGAGAGGTCTTGGGGTACCACCTTTGTGTAGAGGCATGATAAAGGACTAAAACAGAAACAGATTAGGCCATTGTGTCAGCAGCAATCTTCTTGCATTCTGTGGGGTGAGGGACTGGATATTGTAGGGTGCTCTAGTAACAGGTTTTTAGCTTTTGAAGGAGATTTTGACAAAGGAAGTGGAGGCTGTTTGAACGAGCTGGACTGATTGTTCATCTGAGTTGGAAACAGTAGGCAATTAGTGGAAGTATGTGTGAGTAGAGAGGCTAGTGATTGAATAAAATGGAAGTCAAATGAAGAGGCTATACTTTCATTTAGGAGTAGAGAAGACAGAATAGGTTTACAAGGTTATTGACTGAGGCCCAGAAAAATTTATAATTTAACGTATCTTAAAATATCATACATTTTTTTACCATTTCTTAGCTAATACGTAAAATTATTATTTTTTAGCTGTCTGAGTTGTAAATGTCAGTAAGTTTTATACCGTTGCCATGTTTTCTGAACTTTAGATCTTTCTTTCTTTCATAAGTAGTTTAGTATTCCTCTATAGCATTGGAGCGGGATTAGTTTTGATTCATTTTGTCCTGACAGGAGCAAATTTATTTAGTATGTTTAGGAAGGTTTTGTGGAATTCTCAGACCACATCATCTAGAGGCAGACTTTTTACAATACTCCAATTATTATGCCGTATACTGTAGACAAAGGTTTTAGTTTCAAATTTGGCAAAGTTTTTTATGTCATTAAACTTGGTTGGTTGTTTGATAAGAGAAGTTGGAAGGTAGCTGCTAAGGAATTTGAAAGTGTGCTACAGGGTGTATACTTTTTAGGTGGGATTTACAAATCCTATCTAAAGTAAATTCCTTTGATTACGTTTGTTATATCAGTCCATCCATCCATCCCTCCATCCATCCACAACCTCTTTTCCTAATGTATATGGGTCGGATGCTACTTTACAGTGAAATAATCTAGAACCAAGGTTCATTCTGTTGAGATATTGATGTGTTGTACAAACCATACAATTGCCTGCTATTTGATGAAGTACCATAGTTTATGGTGAGCCATTAAATGTTTACACCTCCTAGAATTATTGTTTCTTGTTGTATATTGATAGAAATCCAGTAAAGGATATCTTCTATTCTTAGGATATTATTGTCTTTTTTTGAATGAACAAGGGATTTGTGAGTTTAAAGGATGCTGTAAGAAATTCTACATTATAAATGATGGTAAGGAATGGTAAGGCTATATGATAAAGAGAAATTGCATATGTATTTTTGTAAATTATTGCTAGATTGCTAGGCCTTTTGTATTTTCTATCTAACCTAAGTATAGTGAAACCTGATACTAAGATTTCTTCATTTTTTTTATTTCTTGTTTCATCAAAATTCCAGTGGCAACTAACCAATCAGGAGAGTGATAGGCTAGCTAAGCATCACCTTCAATGAGTTTCCTATGCATGCTTCTTAGGTTTGCGTGTGTTATTCTTGGACCTGCATAGTCCTGTAGGTTAATAGTAGGAGATGCTATACTTAAAAGAGGAGATGTAGCAGGTTGAGTTTGTCTTTGGTTTGGGGGGATATCACCATTTAGTAGTAAAGTTATGGAGCCATGGTGACAAGGCTGTATGCTTATAATTTAATGTAAAGTTTATGGCTACCAGGATTGAGGTTTATCAGCTTGAACTTAAGCTAAAGTAATGTATGGCGTGGATGGGTATAAAGACTGTGCAAAAGAAAAGATGGAGATTGTCATATGATGTCGCAGTCTTGATGAGGTAGAAGAGGGAAAGTGTAAGTGTTGGCATAGATAATGGTAAGGTATTATATGAGCCAAAGTGGTTAACAAAAAAAGGTGTTAAGGTATTAAGAATTCTCATTGTAGTTATTTTTATTAGTATATGTCAGGAAGTGAGGTAGGTTGCTTTTCAGGTTGCTAGTATGGAAGTATCCCAGAAATCTTAATTTTAACAGTTAACCATCTATTTCATAACAGAATAGTTACATTTTCATTCCTTCAAGGCTTTAAAAAGAGGAATCATATCAAATTCTTCAAATAAGTCCAAGTATAGTTTATCAACCAGTAATTCAATACCCAAAGCCACAGCTATATCAGAATAGAAATTAATTAAATTAGCTGTAGTACACATTCCTTAGAGAAACCATGATGATATATATCATAATAAAGTTGGCCCACCAAATTCTGCATTATAGCCAATAGAATTCTCTTAAAGCACTTGACAATAAGGCTCATTAAATTTATAGGCCTAAAGTTTCAATATCAGAGGTATTTCTATTTTTATTAATTAGAATAATAATAAACATGTTTCCATGGAAGTGGAACGACTCCAGATTTTAAGAATAGTTAAAATTATTCTAAAACGTTCTCCTTAAACACTCTTTAATGGAGGACAGAAAAAAAACATTTGTCTCATTTGGCCGTGAGACTACTGTATATCAGTTCTGATTTTGACAAAGACCTCTGCCATTTGCATTGTACTAGAAGGGCATTCACTCTCAACCTAATTTATTTCTAAAATAGTATTATCCAGACCACCCCCAAACTTGCACACAAATTCCCCTGAAGAACTTAGTAAATCAATCCACTAACACATTTGGGTCTCTTTCTTTTTCATTAGTAGGCATGCAGTCCCAGAGACCATTAAGGACCCTAGCCCAAATTGTCAATTACCTCAAAGCACTGCCTGGTTAAGTGGCTTGCTCAAAGAGGCAACACAGTTGGTAAATGAAGGTGGAACATATCAGACAGATATTTGAATTCCCAGCCATATTACTTTGACTAACATATTTATAAAATAATTTCTTGTTGTCTACCACATTTCATCCTAATTTTAGTTCATAATCACACTTAGTCTTTCTGATCATCTGCCTGATTTCCAGTGCAGAGATAGATCCAGCACTAGGGACCTAGGCAGTCACCAAGGGCCAAACTGTCACTACATCAGGCAGAGGACACACAGGCCAAAAATTACAAGTTCTGCAAAGTAAACTGGATGAGATGGGCCCACTGACAGTGGGGCTGCACCAGCATTCACTTTTTAATTTAAAAATTAAAAAAAAACGTACAAGTCTTCATTAAGGGCATTCATTTTTGCGAACACCCTCTATTTGCAAAATTTACATCTCTTCAGGAATCTTCACCCACGTGCTATTGCTTGCACCAATGCACACTTTCTTATTTTTCTATTCTGTATCCATGTACAGAATTTAAACACACAGCCATCCCTGCTTCTTCCACAGAATGTTGGTAGTAAGGTGCTTTGTGTTTGGGGTGGCACCATAGCTGTCTTTCAGTACCAGTGAACCATGCAGTTGCTGTGGCCTCCTGGTCTTGCTAATACAGCAATCTTGTGTACTTAATAAACCAAGTAGGTAATAATAGCTCTTATATATATTTCCTTTACATTTCAAATATATCTCTGGTTTTGGTAACAGTGTTTTGTCACATTACAGACTTCAGAATTTCATTAAATATTTTACTGCTGACATAGTGCCCTTGCCATAGTTAAATCTTGGTGATAGCCATTCCCTCCTCTAGAACTAAAACCATAGCCAGCTTTAGGTGCTTGCAGTACCTGTGGCTGCAAAGGGCCCCTCAGTTATCCACTGTGTAGGAGCTCCAGAAAGGCTGCTGATTGCTGGGGGGGATGAGGAGAAAAAGAAGATTCATTTTCTGATCACATGCTTTGTACAACAAAAAGGTTCCGATACGACCCAATTCAGATAAGGCTGACAATCAATGAATGATCATGAAATCACATGCTTTGTACAAAAAAAGGTTCTGATACGACCCTATTCAGATAAGGCTGACACTCAATGAATGATCATGAAATCACATGCTTTGTACAAAAGAAGGTTCTAATACGACCCTATTCAGATAAGGCTGACACTCAATGAATGATCATGAAATCACATGCTTTGTACAAAAAAAGGTTCTGATACGACCCTATTCAGATAAGGCTGACACTCAATGAATGATCATGAAATCACATGCTTTGTACAAAAAAAGGTTCTGCTACGACCCTATTCAGATAAGGCTGACACTCAATGAATGATCATGAAATCACATGCTTTCTACAAAAAAAGGTTCTGATATGACCCAATTCAGATAAGGCTGACAATCAATGAATGATCATGAAATCACATGCTTTCTACAAAAAAAGGTTCTGATACGACCCTATTCAGATAAGGCTGACAATCAATGAATGATCATGAAATCACATGCTTTGTACAAAAAAGGTTCTGATACAACCCTATTCAGATAAGGCTGACACTCAATGAATGATCATGAAATCACATGCTTTATACAAAAAAGGTTCTGATACGACCCTATTCAGATAAGGCTGACACTCAGTGAATGATCATGAAATCACATGCTTTATACAAAAAAAGATTCTGATACGACCCTATTCAGATAAGGCTGACAATCAATGAATGATCATGAAATCAAATGCTTTGTACAAAAAATGGTTCTGACATGACCCTATTCAGATAAGGCTGACAATCAATGAATGATCATGAAATCACATGCTTTGTACAAAAAAATGTTCTGATACGACCCAATTCAGATAAGGCTGACAGTCAATGTATGATCATGAAATCACATGCTTTATACAAAAAAAGGTTCTGATACGACCCTTTTCAGATAAGGCTGACAATCAATGAATGATTATGAAAGCACATGCTTTATACAAAAAAAGGTTCTGATATGACCCTATTCAGATAAGGCTGACACTCAATGAATGATCATGAAATCACATGCTTTGTACAAAAAAAGGTTCTGATACGACCCTATTCAGATAAGGCTGACACTCAATGAATGATCATGAAATCACATGCTTTGTACTAAAAAAGGTTCTGGTACGACCCTATTCAGATAAGGCTGACACTCAATGAATGATCATGAAATCGCATGCTTTGTACAAAAAAAGGTTCTGATACGACCCTATTCAGATAAGGCTGACACTCAATGAATGATCATGAAATCACATGCTTTATACAAAAAAAGGTTCTGATACGACCCAATTCAGATAAGGCTGACACTCAATGAATGATCATGAAATCACATGCTTTATACAAAAAAAGGTTCTGATACGACCCTATTCAGATAAGGCTGACACTCAATGAATGATCATGAAATCACATGCTTTGTACAAAAAAAGGTTCTGATATGACCCTATTCAGATAAGGCTGACACTCAATGAATGATCATGAAATCACATGCTTTGTACAAAAAAAGGTTCTGATACGACCCTATTCAGATAAGGCTGACACTCAATGAATGATCATGAAATCACATGCTTTATACAAAAAAAGGTTCTGATACGACCCTATTCAGATAAGGCTGACAATCAATGAATGATCATGAAATCACATGCTTTGTACAAAAAAAGGTTCTGATACGACCCTATTCAGATAAGGCTGACACTCAATGAATGATCATGAAATCACATGCTTTGTACAAAAAAAGGTTCTGATACGACCCTATTCAGATAAGGCTGACACTCAATGAATGATCATGAAATCACATGCTTTGTACAAAAAAAGGTTCTGATACGACCCTATTCAGATAAGGCTGGCACTCAATGAATGATCATGAAATCACATGCTTTATACAAAAAAAGGTTCTGATATGACCCATTTCAGATAAGGCTGACAATCAATGAATGATCATGAAATCACATGCTTTGTACAAAAAAAGGTTCTGATATGACCCTATTCAGATAAGGCTGACAATCAATGAATGATCATGAAATCACATGC
The DNA here is from genome assembly GCF_019279795.1 of Protopterus annectens. Taxonomy (NCBI): domain Eukaryota; kingdom Metazoa; phylum Chordata; order Ceratodontiformes; family Protopteridae; genus Protopterus; species Protopterus annectens. The sequence continues at coordinate 82,454,208 of NC_056743.1, forward strand.
TTTGTACAAAAAAAGGTTCTGATACGACCCTATTCAGATAAGGCTGACACTCAATGAATGATCATGAAATCACATGCTTTGTACAAAAAAAGGTTCTGATATGACCCTATTCAGATAACGCTGACAATCAATAAATGATCATGAAATCACATGCTTTGTACAAAAAAGGTTCTGAAATGACCCTATTCAGATAAGGCTGACAATCAATGAATGATCATGAAATCACATGCTTTGTACAAAAAAAGGTTCTGATACCACCCTATTCAGATAAGGCTGACACTCAATGAATGATCATGAAATCACATGCTTTGTACAAAAAAAGGTTCTGATACCACCCTATTCAGATAAGGCTGACACTCAATGAATAGTCATGAAATCACATGCTTTGTACAAAAAAAGGTTCTGATATGACCCAATTCAGATAAGGCTGACACTCAATGAATGATCATGAAATCACATGCTTTGTACAAAAAAGGTTCTGATACGACCCTATTCAGATAAGGCTGACACTCAATGAATTATCATGAAACCACATGCTTTGTACAAAAAAAGGTTCTGATATGACCCTATTCAGATAAGGCTGACACTCATTGAATGATCATGAAATCACATGCTTTATACAAAAAAGGTTCTGATACGACCCTATTCAGATAAGGCTGACACTCAATGAATGATCATGAAATCACATGCTTTATACAAAAAAAAGGTTCTGATATGACCATATTCAGATAAGGCTGACAATCAATGAATGTTCATGAAATGAAATGCTTTGTACAAAAAATGGTTCTGACACGACCCTATTCAGATAAGGCTGACAATCAATGAATGATCATGAAATCACATGCTTTGTACAAAAAAAGGTTCTGATACGACCCATTTCAGATAAGGCTGACAATCAATGAATGATCATGAAATCACATGCTTTGTACAAAAAAAGGTTCTGATATGACCCTATTCAGATAACGCTGACAATCAATAAATGATCATGAAATCACATGCTTTGTACAAAAAAGGTTCTGAAATGACCCTATTCAGATAAGGCTGACAATCAATGAATGATCATGAAATCACATGCTTTGTACAAAAAAAGGTTCTGATACCACCCTATTCAGATAAGGCTGACACTCAATGAATGATCATGAAATCACATGCTTTGTACAAAAAAAGGTTCTGATACCACCCTATTCAGATAAGGCTGACACTCAATGAATAGTCATGAAATCACATGCTTTGTACAAAAAAAGGTTCTGATATGACCCAATTCAGATAAGGCTGACACTCAATGAATGATCATGAAATCACATGCTTTGTACAAAAAAGGTTCTGATACGACCCTATTCAGATAAGGCTGACACTCAATGAATTATCATGAAACCACATGCTTTGTACAAAAAAAGGTTCTGATATGACCCTATTCAGATAAGGCTGACACTCATTGAATGATCATGAAATCACATGCTTTATACAAAAAAGGTTCTGATACGACCCTATTCAGATAAGGCTGACACTCAATGAATGATCATGAAATCACATGCTTTATACAAAAAAAAGGTTCTGATATGACCATATTCAGATAAGGCTGACAATCAATGAATGTTCATGAAATGAAATGCTTTGTACAAAAAATGGTTCTGACACGACCCTATTCAGATAAGGCTGACAATCAATGAATGATCATGAAATCACATGCTTTGTACAAAAAAATGTTCTGATCCGACCCAATTCAGATAAGGCTGACAGTCAATGAATGATCATGAAATCACATGCTTTATTCAAAAAAAGGTTCTGATACGACCCAATTCAGATAAGGCTGACAATCAATGAATGATCATGAAATCACATGCTTTATACAAAAAAAGGTTCTGATATGACCCAATTCAGATAAGGCTGACACTCAATGAATGAACATGAAATCACATGCTTTGTACAAAAAAAGGTTCTGATATGACCCTATTCAGATAAGGCTGACACTCAATGAATGATCATGAAATCACATGCTTTGTACAAAAAAAGGTTCTGATACGACCCTATTCAGATAAGGCTGACACTCAATGAATGATCATGAAATCAACTGCTTTGTACTAAAAGGTTCTGGTACGACCCTATTCAGATAAGGCTGACACTCAATGAATGATCATGAAATCACATGCTTTGTACAAAAAAAGGTTCTGATACGACCCTATTCAGATAAGGCTGGCACTCAATGAATGATCATGAAATCACATGCTTTGTACAAAAAAAGTTCTGATATGACCCTATTCAGATAACGCTGACAATCAATGAATGATCATGAAATCACATGCTTTGTACAAAAAAAGGCTCTGATACGACCCTATTCAGATAAGGCTGACACTCAATGAATGATCATGAAATCACATGCTTTGTACAAAAAAAGGTTCTGATACGACCCTATTCAGATAAGGCTGACACTCAATGAATGATCATGAAATCACATGCTTTGTAGAAAAAAAGTTTCTGATATGACCCAATTCAGATAAGGCTGACACTCAATGAATGATCATTAAATCACATGCTTTGTACAAAAAAAGGTTCTGATACGACCCAATTCAGATAAGGCTGACACTCAATGAATGATCATGAAATCACATGCTTTGTACAAAAAAAGGTTCTGATACGACCCTATTCAGATAAGGCTGACAATCAATGAATGATCATGAAATCACATGCTTTGTACAAAAAAAGGTTCTGATATGACCCTATTCAGATAAGGCTGACACTCAATGAATGATCATGAAATCACATGCTTTGTACAAAAAAAGGTTCTGATACGACCTTATTCAGATAAGGCTGACACTCAATGAATGATCATGAAATCACATGCTTTGTACAAAAAAAGGTTCTGATATGACCCAATTCAGATAAGGCTGACACTCAGTGAATGATCATGAAATCACATGCTTTGTACAAAAAAAGGTTCTGATACAACCCTATTCAGATAAGGCTGACACTCAATGAATGATCATGAAATCACATGCTTTGTACAAAAAAAGGTTCTGATACGACCCTATTCAGATAAGGCTGACACTCAGTGAATGATCATGAAATCACATGCTTTGTTCGAAAAAAGGGTCTGATACGACCCAATTCAGATAAGGCTGACACTCAATGAATGATCATGAAATCACATGCTTTATACAAAAAAAGGTTCTGATACAACCCAATTCAGATAAGGCTGACACTCAATGAATGATCATGAAATCACATGCTTTATACAAAAAAAGGTTCTGATACGACCCTATTCAGATAAGGCTGACACTCAATGAATGATCATGAAATCACATGCTTTGTACAAAAAAGGGTTCTGATACGACCCTATTCAGATAAGGCTAACACTCAATGAATGATCATGAAATCACATGCTTTATTCAAAAAAAGGTTCTGATACGACCCTATTCAGATAAGGCTGACACTCAATGAATGATCATGAAATCACATGCTTTGTACAAAAAAGGTTCTGACACAACCCTATTCAGATAAGGCTGACAATCAATGAATGATCATGAAATCACATGCTTTATACAAAAAAAGGTTCTGATACGATCCTATTCAGATAAGGCTGACACTCAATGAATGATCATGAAATCACATGCGTTGTACAAAAAAAGGTTCTGATACAACCCTATTCAGATAAGGCTGACAATCAATGAATGATCATGAATATGGGAAATACTACAGGCCTGCAACTCAGAGTGACCAATCTCAGCACTTATCTTGGATTTTACGAAGATGTGATGCACCTGATTTTCAGGGATGCATTTCTCTTTTGGGGAAATTTATAAATATCAACGGAACACTATATACTGTAACTCTCAACATCTTTGCTCAGGAATTCTGGGCAAAGTAAAAGAAAATAGTAGAATAAACACTCAAAATCAGTAACCTTTTTTAAATATTACACTTAATTCACTTAAAAAGTTAACAGAATAACACATTTTGCATCAACATGCATTTTCTGGACAATAAAAAGTTTGAAACTCTGATGTGTGGATTTATTAACCGACTGTAATTCTGAATGATTTAACAGCAAATCAGACTTTTCATGAGGGACAGAGTGAAATTATGAGGCAAAATCAGGGACATTCTCTGAAATTAGGGGCAGTGGCAGGTGTACATTACACCTCATTGAGATAAATAAAAGTAACTTACTCCTGCTGCTGTTTGATGACTGCTAAACGGTCACTGATCTGGTGTGGCAATATCAGTGTTGAAATATGTATTGCTGTTTGCTGAAATCAGTGTAAAGTTAATTTCACTATGGCTTCTGTGTGTGTGTGTGTGTGTGTGTGTGTGTGTGTGTGTGTGTGTGTGTGTGTGTGTGTGTGTGTGTGTGTGTGTGTGTGTGTGTGCACACGTTAGGGGGAACGTGGTTGCACTGCATGTAATAGTAACAAATTGTCCATGTTTTCTTTCACTTACCATCACAAATATAGATATTATACATGATAGATGGCTATCTTTGGTAGTTTGTCAGGAGGAAGATGTGTATGAAAGCAACTGTTCTTTACCACAGTGGTGCAGTAAGTGCCATTGCCAATCACAGTGTTTTGCTCTGGTTGAGTTCTTGACTGTAGTTTTTTACTATGTAGAATACGCATGCCCTCCAATGTCTGTGTATGCATTTATCCATGTGCTGTGGTTAACCCCAGTGCCTCAAAAACATGCAGCAGTCAAATGGAATTCCTTCAATTTCCCTGAAGGCAAATGTGCAGTGTGTAAGTGTGAGCATGTCTCTGATAAATATCATTGATTTTATTTGTGCAAACACAATAATGACAGGCAGGTGCATAACACTTAACAAGTAAGGGGTTTAAGCAGTATTCCAGTCCAGCAAGCAAAGCTCTTATAATGTATTGTTGTAACTAAACTCCAGTCACTGTGAATGTCTCTCTGTGAGATGGGCCAACATGGTGTTGTAGACAGTGCTGTCATAATGAAAGAACATTGTAGCTACAGTTCAGTCTATACGTACTGCTCCTCAAGCTCTGCAGCATGAGCAAAAAGGTTGCTTAGGAAGGGTAGCAGTAATAGAGTGATAAGTGGACTGGAAGTTTCCAGGGAACTCCAACATGACAACTTGCTGGGGGCCTCCAAAATGCTAACACCGGTCCTATGTGGCACAGTGGTGTAGCAATTAGCATTATTTCCTCACAACAAGAGGTTCTTTGGTTTGATTCTTGGTTGGGGTACCTTCTGTGTGGAGTCTCTATGTCTTTTCTGCATTTGTGTGGGTTTCTACCTGGTGCTCCAGTTTCCTCCCACTTTCCAAAGACATGCAGCAGTAGGTGGACTTGGCACTCTAAACTGGCCCTAGGTGTGAGATTGTGCATTCGACTATGTGTGGTGGGTTCGGCCTTGAGCTAGCAACCTGAGCCCATAAAACCTGTACCTGCTACAGAAACAATGAGCATTGAAAGGCCTGATTAACCACACAGTGTATAAACAGGAAAGAGAAAGAGAGAGAGCTTTGTGTGTGTGTGTGCACCTGTATTGCCCTAGTTAGAGCTCAACCCCTGTACCTTAGTTACAGGAAACAAGAACCTGAATGCCATACACCAACTACCAGACTATGAGTTTCAGTGCATTTTCAAGGAACTGTGAATTTCAATACATTTTCAAGGAGTTGTGAGCTTCAGTACATTTTCCAGGAATTGTGAGTTTCAGTACATTTTCAGTGAACTTTGAGCATCGGTGCATTTTCAATGAATTGTGAGCTTCAAGAGAAGAGAAGTTTACTACTGCTTATGCTAAATTTGTTTAGCAAATGGCCAGCACCATTTGTGCTAGAGAATTTGAAAGTTGTGTTAGTAACAACAAGTAACATGCTTTCTTTTGATGAAGAAGGCTGTAGGTTCTACTGCCATACAATGTGGATAGATTGCTGATACTTTGTTGTACTTTAAGGGGAGATGAGCTGCTGTAGTAGTGTGTGTGTGTGTATGTCCTCCTTTGGATGAGATGCCTTGCAATGATGGATGAGATGCCTTGTAACGATAAACCTTTTGTCAGTTTAACATCCATTCCCTATTGTAATATTACCAGCTTACCATTTTTTTAATGTTGCATAGACAATTACTTCCTCAAGGGCAGTGGGCACTGAATTTCTAGATGAAGCACTGAAATATAAATTTGTTTGCAAGTAACAACCTCTTCATTAGTTACAGATCTCTTTAATGTAGAATTATTCAGATGACTTTTACTTGTGCAGAGATTGTGCAAAATGACTGATATTGGTGGAGTGCAATGACAGAAACTGTATGGTTGAAAGTATTGAAATGGGCAAATGGTCATTATTAGTTCATATGTCTTGTTTCATTGCTTAATGGGCAAATATTAAAAACTACAAATTTAGAACACACTCTAAAAGTGGTGCTGCATTATACAAGGAATATAATTTAATACAATCAGGATGGTACATTAAAGAACACATGTATGTATGCATGAGGCAAAAACTGTATGCAAGGGCCCTATGATTTGAAAACAGCCCTAAGGTAAATTTAATCCACCACTGGCCAGATGCATTTTTATTAATGTGGGTTTCAATGCTGTTTCAATGAATGCGAGTTTCAAGGGCAGAGAAGTTTGCTGTTAATGTTAAGTCTGCTTTTTATTGTGAGGCTGTATTGTTTTGTTTAGCAAATGTCTATCAATGTTTGTGCTATGAAATAAAAGTTTTAAATTTAATTCAAATGTGTATAATCATTATAGAAGTAAAGAAAAGAGTATGCACACTGACAGGTTTGAACATTATTTATGGTAACAGGGAAAGATATCCAAGTAATGGGACACTGGAATGGCTGGAGCAGGGGCTGCTGCAGGGGGGGGGGGGTGATCCATTACCTTGCCTATGGCCTCATTTGACCATTATCCGTCTCTGGTCCAATGTCACTTTTTATATATAATCTTATTTAACTCTATAGGGGATTGCCTTAACTTTTCCTAAAACCTTTTTTTTTCTTTAACACTTTCCTGTTTTAGAATTAAACCATGAAGAACTATTTGATTTTTGGGGTATGCACATTTTTTTTCCTTTCTGCAACAACCTTTCTTTTTAGAGTTATAATTTTTCATAAGATCTGGCCTACATCTCTTCAGCTGAGAGGCCATTAAACTCATATTTCCAGTTCCATCATTGAAGAGACAACTCTGCTACAAGATGAGTCAGCACACAGCCACAGCTCCCACACGTCAAATGCCAGGCACGAAAAAGTGCGGTAGATGTAGTTTTTGCATGTATGAGCCTTCTCTGACAACTGCCTGCAGCTGTTTGTTGCAACCAGTCATTTATGCTGTGGGTCGACTGTTCCACTGATAAAAGCCCTGTGGCCTTTCCTTACTAGGAGAAAGTCTTCCTGAGTTGCATGTTGGCCACTCTTGTATGTGATCTTGTGACTGTCTCTCTTTGTGAACCATGTGTTGATCACCATCAAGCCATTTGCCAAACAGAAGTCTAGAATAGCCTTCTTCTTCTTCTTTCAGCTGCTCCTGTTAGGGGTCACCACAGCGGATCATCTGTTTCCATTTCTTCCTGTCCTCTGCATCTTGCTCTGTCACACCAGCCACCTGCATGTCCTGTCTCACCACATCCATAAACCTTATCTTAGGCCTTCCTCTTTTCCTGTTACCTGTCAGCTTCATCCTTAGCATCTTTTTCCCAATATACTCTGCATCCCTCCTCAGCACATGTCCAAACCAATGTAATCTTGCCTCTCTGGTTTTGTCTCCAAACCTTCCAACCTGGGCTGACCCTCTAATATACTTATTCCTAATTCTGTCTACCCTTGTCACACCCAGTGCAAATCTTAACATCTTTAACTCAGCCACAACCAGCTATGACTCCTGCCTTTTTGTCAATGCCACTGTCTCCATCCCATATAACATAGCTGGTCTCACTACCCTTGTAGACCTTCCCTTTCACTCTTACTGGTGCTCGTCTGTCACAAATCACTCCTGACACTTTTCTCCAGCCACTCCATCCTGCCTGTGCTCTCTTCTTCACCTCTCTTCCACATTCACCATTACTCTGAACTGTTGATCCCAAGTATTTAAACTCATCCACCTTTGGCACCTCTACTCCTTGCATCCTCACCATTCCTCTATCCTCCCTCTCATTCACACACATATATTCTGTCTTACTGCTGTTGACCTTCATTTCTCTTCTCTCTAGAGCATATCTCCACCTTTATTCCTGTTGCCATACTCATGTGGATCCTGGCAGTCCTCATATCCTTTTCTTTCCATCCCAATATGTACATTCCAGTCACCAATTCTTAACTCCAATAAATGTTGTCCTGCTTTATCTAGTACATCCTACAACTGCTGTCTGAATTCACTCTTTTCGTCACTATCACAGCCCTGCTGTGATTATGAATACTGTCCTATTAGACTGAAATCAAATTGCCACGAGTCTGTCACTAGTTCTGGTAACATCCCTCACTGTCTTCTGAAGCCTCTTCCTTATCACAGTTCACACACCATTTCTAGTCTGTCATCCTCCAGAGTTGTAGACTCTGGATCCTAAACCAAGTGACTTTTCTGCACTGCCTTTACAGCTTGTCTCCTGGATACAACAAATGTCAAGCCTCCTCCTTATCATTATGTCATCCACTTCCAAACTGTATCCTATTAGTGAACCTTCACTGAGTATAGCAATTCTATGTTCACGTTTAGTAGGTTGATTGGTTTTACATCCAGATTTTGCTCAACAGATGTGACCCAGGTAATCCAAGCTGGCAAGTGGACGCCAGCCAGCCAATAGCTTATGGACCTAGGCTACTAGACTTTGCGGTGGGCACACATTTGCCAATAGGGACATATACACTCCTCCCACTGTTAGCATTAGTTCCCAGTGTAGGTCAGAGTACACCTTATCCTCAACCCACTTATCACTGGCAAATAGCCATACCAATTTGGTGACATTATTAAACACGACTGAATCACCTAAAGCCATATTTTACATTGTGGAGTGGCTAGCCCTGCCACAGCACACAGTCTCCTATTTTGAGAATACTGCACACCACAGTAGATGCCCAAAGCGGTTGGTTTATAGAACTCTTTCCCCTATAGGGTACCAAGAAGAGTCTGTGTTGCTGAGAAAATACTCAGCAGGTTTTTTGAGGGTGGGAAGAATCCCACAAGAGACCAAGGGAGAATATGTGAATACCAAACAGGCATTGGCCAGAGGTCAGGCTTGAACCTTGAACATTGTTCATGTTAGGCAAAGACCTTACCATTATTCCATCTGGTCCATGCCATACTTAAAGTAGTATTTGTTTGGGGTATAGTCCAATGATTCTGAAGCATTCCAGTCTCTCTACATGCATTGTGGAAACCTACAGTCTTTAGTAACTGAATATTGTCTTTTCTTGCATAGATGTGCTTATAGAAATACAATCATCTAAGTGAAGATGAGGTGCAATACCTGAGTTAAGGATGGCCACTGTATGATTTCTTGTTACTGGTGCTAAAATTTCATTGTGAGTTGAGAAATGTGCATTAATCTCCATGTCTTCTGACAGTTTCTGTTGTCGGGTCCTTTGGTAGCACAAACATCGTCTGATCCTTTTCAGATAATTTAATAAGATCAACATCTGACATGTACCACAGTACTTTGTCACTATACAACACAACAGCCATTTTGGACTTACACCACAAGTTGTGGACTGAGTGTGTTTGACAGAGAAAAAGAACTGCAAGGGGCAGGTACATATGAAGAAACAGTCATATGGTCAAAATGGCAATATTTACAATCTTTTAAGTTGTTTTTAAACCAGTAATTTATATGACTTCTTGACTGGGATTGCCTTAACTGGAGATGCCTATTCATAGTGAGGATAGAGGGAGAAAAGCTTCACCAGTGCTACATAAACTGGTCAGATGCACAAAGGGAAGAAATTTAAATAATAATAATAATAATAATAAATAATAATAGTATAGACACAATAACATGAGAGAATAACATAAAACATGCACCTGTATGACCAGCCCACAAAACAGTACAGTGCTGATACAGCACAAACAGTTAAACACTGTACTAATAATGAATAGATAAAGTACACAATCCTTGTTTAGAGATATCTAATAAGATACAAATAGTTAAGTGCAGTTGCATGAAAAATATATAATTATATGAGCAAGTGTGTTGTGCATCACATTGTGATCTGACCACGGAGCATGAGTGCTGTGCATCACATTGTGATCTGACCACAGACAGTGCAGCTTCCTCAAATATGTCATATCAGAATTAAGACAGGGATGATCCCTGCAGTCTCACAAGCTGTAAATCATGCAGCCTTTTTACAATGTCAAAAGATGCTTCCCTAATGATCAGCTATGGCATTTATTTTATCTATCCACTCTTGCAGTGTTATTTTTTCCTTATAGGTTCATAGGTAGGTACTAGGCTATTGGCCCTAGGGCCTATATAAGCCTAGCCAAAAAGGTACCCTGGCTTTCGCCACCCAAGAAAAATATTTTCCTGTGCCCCTGTTGAGCAGAGCCACAGAATTGATCCCTGGGGTGAATTTCCTATCTCCCATCCAATCATCAAGATTTTTCTTGAAAAGTGCTAACGAGGAGCTTTGTTTGATATAGATAGGTAATTTGTTCCAGAGTATGGGAAGTCTCTGGGAGAGGAATCTATCCCTCCAGCATGTTCTGTTTATTGTTGTGACAAAGTTTAGGTCCCAAGAGCGTGTAGCTCAGAGGGACTGGGATTTCTTTAAGTGGAGCATGTCCAATAGCTCTGGGTTTGACATAGCTTTGTATGTTAGGCAAAGATCGCCTCTGAGTAGGCGATATATGACGGAGTAAAGCTGGAGTTTTTTGAGATGGTCTGCATAGGGCATCTGTTTGAGGCCGGTAATCCTCTTTGAAGCCTTATTTTTGAAGACTTGGTTTCTATTGCCCAGTATCTGCTCTATACTACATTTGGAAACACCAAATGGTAGGTACTTCTTGGGTCATCTGCTGCAAAGATCATCCTTTTTCAATCTGAATCTAACATAAACATGATGCTTTGCCAGAGATGGCCTGCATCTGTCACCTCTGGGTTTCCGAATACTGGCTAAGGCTCTTGCCTCCCCTACAGTACCTTTTTTAGGCGAAGTTCCAAAGACCAAATTACCACCATAACAGCTATAAATAAATGTGATCTGAGGGTCATGCTGCTCAGTGCTAGAAGTCTAAATCTCAAGATGCACTTTTTCGAAGCACTCCTCAAAATGGAGAACATCAACATTTGTGCTGTAACAGAGACCTGGTTTAAAGCAGAAGAAAGCACCCCTGCACTACCAGGCTATAACTCATTCCACACCTTCCGGCCCCAGAACATGGACCGAAGCTCTAAAGATGGTGGTGTCTCCATATTTATAAAGGATATGCACACCTCCAGACTAGCAGCCCAGCATAACACATCTGAGATACTTCATGTACAACTAACATTGGATAAAACGGCAATTCAGGTTGTAGCCTGCTAAAGGTCCTCAACCACATCCCAAGACTCTAACTCCACACTCCTAATCACCCTGGAAACTATAAGGGTCCAACCCAACACTCTCATACTAGGTGACTTCAACTACCCCTCCATCAACTGGGAAAACTACTCATGCACCAATACACTAGCCCAACGCTTCCTGGAATTCATCAATTCCAATGCCCTGGGCCAGCTCATTCTTACCCCCACTAAAGGAAGCAACATCCTTGACCTGGTTATTACTAACATGGGCAACCGTTGCCCTACACAAATAGTCAATTCCTTCCTGGTTAGATCCGACCACAAACTAATCACCATGGAAATCCAAATCTCACCCACACCCCCCGCAAAGGTAACCACCATGAAAAACTTCTTTAATGCTGACTTTGGACTCCTAAAAACAGAAGTGGCTCACTTCACAGCACCCATGCCAGCGAAAAATAGATGCATGACTGCCAAATCATACACCGATGTACTGTACGAACACATACATAAATGCATGGAACTAGCCATACCCAACAGAGCCAAGACATTCTCCTCCAAAAAAAGGAAGCCAGTCTGGTAGTCCCCTGCTATTAATAAACTCTACAACAGAAGGAAGAAACTGTTGCAGAAAAAGGTGAAGTCCCAAGACTGGAAAAACTCCCTTATTAGCCTCAATAAAAAGTTGAGATACCTCATCAAAACCTCTAAAGCCAACTATGAAGGAAGAATTGCAGCAGACACTAAAAACAACCACAAAGCCTTCTATAGTTATATCAAAAATCTCCACAGCAATACCCAGGTTTGCTCTGAGTTACTACACAATGGTACCATCTATACTGAGCCAACATATATTGCCAGCATACTGGCCGACAGATTCAGTGCCAGCATTACCCCTCCCCCCTAAATGACCGATCACAATACTGGAAGAATGCCAGGCACCCATCATTACTGCAGCACAGGTTAAAGCTGCATTGTCCAAGGCCAAGAATACAGCTATCAGGGGACCCGACAATATCCCTGGATGTGTTCTACATGAACTACAAAGTGAACTGGCACCACATCTGTGTGCTCTGTTCAGTCACAGTCTCTACCGAATGCTGCACCGCTACAATCATCTGACTCCGTAAAGGGCGAGTGACTACAGACCCTGTGGAATTATTGCCCCATTAGCCTGACGAGTCTGATATGTAAGGCTATGGAGCACATTATCATGGACTTAATTAACAAGGATATATGGAATCTCCAAACTCTAGATCCCACGCAATTTGGTTTTGTGAAAGATAGATCATGCCTGCTCAACCTGATTGACTTCTTTGAGTCAGTCACCAGAGTTATGGATGAGGGCGAGGCAGTTCATACAGCCTACCTCGATCTAGCCAAGGCTTTGATACCATTCCCCACTCAGGAATTATAGATAAAACTCACCACACTAGGCATCAGCTCCTATATCACTAAGTGGATTGCAAATTGGCTCACAGATAGAACCCACATTGTGAAAGTAGCTGACTCCAAGTGAGACTGCCGACAAGTCACGAGTGAAGTCCCACAGGGATGGGTCCTGGGTTGTCTCCTATTTGGCATCTACTTCACAGAAGTCCAGGCCAATACAGAGGGACTCTGGCTGACCAAATTCACAGATGACTGCAAGCTGGGAGCCATTATTAACTCCCCAAGTGATGTAGATATCCTACAGAAAGGCCTCACTGAGACCAATGAGTGCTGTCAAAACCATGGCCTTAAACTTAATGCCAGAAAATGTGTCATCATCCCCTTTGGGAAAAACTCAGTTCCCACTAATTACCACATCGATGGGAGTCCACTGAACACTGAAGGTATTATAAGAGATCTGGGGACACATGTTGACAGTAGCCTCTCCTTCAACCACCACATTGCCACTGTGGTCAGGAAGTCCTTTTATGTGGCACATCTCATTGCCAAGGGTTTTGCATCCAGGAAGAAAGAGGCCATCATCTGTCTCTACTCTTCCCTCATTAGGCCAGTCATCGAGGATAATGCCCCATTTTGCATATACCTCACTAGACACATGCAACAGCTAGAAAGACTACAAATGTATCTCACAAAGAGGATCCTAGGCCTTTAACACATGTCCTACATGGACAGACTCAAAAAACTCCAGCTATTCTCTGTCTCATATCGTCTACAAAGAGGTAATCTCTGCTTGACTTACAAAGTCATGTTTGACCCACCTCTGTTAGAATTGCCACATCTAAAGAAATCCCAATCCCTCCACACCACATGCTCCAGAGACCTCAACCTCATTACCACAATCAACAGAACATGCTGGAGGGACAAGTTCATAACCCAGAGACTGCCCATGCTATGGAATAGACTTCCCATACATGTCAAGCAGAGCACCTCACTGGCCTTCTTTAAGAGAAATCTTGATGAAATTTTAATCCCTGAAAATACCCCTGCACTCAAAAATCTGGTCACCCTATATAATAATCCTAGCCCGCTGTGATCCGCAAACAAACTGCTTATCCAGATGAGTAAATCTAATAACTTAGCCAGTGATTCTCTCTTCTCAAACTCTGTAGATAGATCATGGAACTCTATTCCACCTGATATCACCTTAATCTCTTCACTAGGTCAGTTTAAAACTAGGCTCAAACACTACCTGGGATCAAATTGATCATGCTAGAGTATCAAGCCAGTTTAAATATTTCTCTGGAAAGTGCACTGACGAATGTAGCCTATCATGTACTGCAACTTTCACACTCACATAATGAAAAATGTACCTGAGGAACTATTATTATCTTTGTCCATCGAGTCTATGTAAATATATTATATGTAATGTGTATTGTCTGCCTCTAATGTCTGTTAAGTTTGATTTTTTGAAATCTGTAACATGAGACATGCAATTAGATTTTTGACATGCAATTGATTTTTTTATACCTTGAAGCTTTTCTCCCCGGGCCTCCGCTAAAAATGGCCATATAGCCAGTTGGACTTTCCCGGTCAACAAATGTAAAATAAATAAATAAATAAATATGAATATGCCTCACAAACTATATTTGTTAAAACTTTTAAAATTAGTTGAAGCTGTAATTCATCTTCAGCAACACCCTAACTTAAATATTCTAATGCCATCTTCAGCAACACCCTAACTTAAATATTCTAATGCCATCTTCAGCAACACCCTAACTTAAATATTCTAATGCCATCTTCAGCAACACCCTAACTTAAATATTCTAATGCCATCTTCATCAACACCCTAACGTAAATATTCTAATGCCATCTTCATCAACACCCTAACTTAAATATTCGAATGCCATCTTCAGCAACACCCTAACTTAAATATTCTAATGCCATCTTCAGCAAAACCCTAACTTAAATATTGTAATGCCATCTTCATCAACACCCTAACTTAAATATTCTAATGCCATCTTCATCAACACCCTAACTTAAATATTCTAATGCCATCTTCATCAACACCCTAACTTAAATATTCTAATGCCAAAGTAGCATTGCCAAAGGACAGGGACTAGTGTACCAGTATTTCATGGCAAATGGCATTTACATGATGTTGAGTGCAACCACCTGAAACAGTGAAGCATACCTTTGCAAAAAAAAAAAAAAAAAAAAAAAAAAAAACTTTCCCCTTAAAACATGCAAACACATGATATTACCTGACTAAATGAGCTACAGATGAAATAAAATTGACAGGAATAACAAACTGTCTACCTATCTATCTTACCTATTTATCTATCTATATATATATATATATATATATATATATATATATATATATATATATATATATATATATATATATATATATATATCTAGCTATTAGTCTATCTGTAGAGGTGTGGCTCATTTTCATTGCTATTGATTAATAGCAAGTGTCCTGATACTGTTCATGCAAACAGAAAGATAAAAATACAATTAAAGCATATTTAATCTACTTGTCCAATAATATGGACAAGAAAAATAAACTTGGGGGAGTAAGAGCAAGTTTTAAATGGTCAAAATATGAGGATTTTAGTGCTACTGTCATATATTAATCCATGCCAGTTCTAAAAAAAGTTATAGGCCTAAAATGTTTGGAGCAGATCCTGCTCTTCAGTGATAAAGTGATAATCAAGGAAATCATGATGTGATATCTTGCTAGTATTTTCTCAAAGCTGTGAGTGGCAGAATTACACTAATGATGCTATTTAGACTTTTGATAGGCTGTTGGTTCTGTTTATACCCATCATGAAGACATTTAAGCTGAGGTACCATGTGTGCTTTTCTTATTATTACTATTTTTATGTGTTTTCAGTTTGTTTTTTGATGTTTACTTTTTACAAGATGATTATCATACTCATAGCATTAAGAATGAGGTTGGTCAGACTTATGGTTCTATAATTACCCTGGTCCATTGACACCCCACTTTTGTGCAAGGGGATGACTGTTGTTATCCTCCATTAATCTGGTGCAATGCCTCTTTGGAGGTTGATGTTAAATAGCCTCTGTAGGGTGTCTGACAAGCACTGTTTCAAGTCTAGCCAGTAAGCTGTTTAATATTGGTGATCTTGGCCTTGAGGACTTGTTCTTGGGAGATATAGATACTGATATTTGTTTTAGGAATATAGTTAGGAAGAGGAGATTAAAGTTTGTGCTAAACTTATCTGCCAGTAAATTGGCTATGTTTTCTGGGTCCAAGTATGTTATAGCATTTACTGTTAGCTCTGTGCAGTTTTGGAATTGTCTCAAAGTTTGAGATTTCTAACATAGTTAAAGAGGGCTTTGTGGTTATCTTTCACCTGCATGGCTATTGTTACCTCATATCTGGCTTAGGCTAACTTGATCGCAGTCTGGAATTTCCTATTTAGTTTATCAAGAGAGTCTTTGTCGTCATAAAAATGAAACTTATTCTTGAATGCAATGTGTTTTATTTCTCTTTTTTTCTTTTATTATAGAGCCAGTTTATATTTGACTACCACTACAGCATTTTATTTTACATTAGGCATTTTATTTACTTTGATGGGGTACAGCTGAGTTTATGTGCATTGAAATTGGTGGCAAAGCATTCTACATAAACAGTGGTGTCATCACTCAGTTTTAAGTAGATTACCCTTGGCATAATCTCTAAATACTGAGGTATTGGAATAAGCTTCTGGCTTCAGTATTCTGGTGTATGGGACTGATTTGTGGGCCATTTTAATCAGGGAGGAATATAAAATTGGTGGGAAGCTAAGCTGTCTCATATTGATAAGGACCAAGTCCAGGATTTTACCACAGCTGGTTGGGGTGCAGACTAACTGGTTCAGAGAGTTTGTAATAGTGAAGTCCAGAAATGTCTGGGTGTGCAAGTTTTTGTATATGTAACTCTCCCAGTTAATGGAAAGGTAGTTAAAGTAACCTAGGAGAATGGTATTTGACTTAAAGCATGTGGACTCCATACTGTTTAGGTGGAAGGTACGGGCTGAAGGACATACAGCAGGAGTCCTATAGTTAGCTAAGATATGAAAAAAGGTTTTGTTGATAGCAAGTTACAAGTGAGGAATTACATATCATTATCTTGGCTACAGTGGAGGTGAATTGTTTTTTAAGAATATGGAGACACTGACGTCTTTAGTGCCTGCACTTGGTGTGGTGAGCATCAATATGTGGTAGGCAGTGAAACCCTGCTGATGGAGTGCTGTCAATGGTCTTGAACAAGGTCTCTGTAACAATGCATATATCAATGTGTTCTGTGACAAGGAATGTTTGTAGGAAGTAGAGATTTTTTAAGACTCCAGGCATTGAGCAGTAATACTTTCATAGGTTCATAGGTAAGTACTAGACTAACTGGGGTCTATATTACTGCCTCAAAACTTTAGTTCTGTGAATAGCAAAACCTTGATATGTAAACAGCGAAGTACAAAAAGTACGAATGGCCCCTTCCGCAAATTTTTTCACAGGGAAAAAGTTTGCTTGGCTGTTATCGGGAATTTGCCCTTCTCTCCAATGTAGAAGGATCTCAGAGTTGGTATATTTAGTTAGGGGGTGTGTGGGGTGAAGCCCCCCACTTGATTAGAGTTTGAAAATTTGTTTTCCTGTTGGTCAGCCAAGTGAATTTTTTTCCTGTGAAAAAATTTGCTTGGCCATTATCAGGAATTTACCCTTCTACTCCAATGTAGAGCGATCTCGGAGTTGGTATATTTAGTACTGGGGGGATGTGCGGAGCACAGCCGCACACATTGGGGGTGTGGACTGAAGCCCTCTACTTGATTAGGGTTTGAAAGTTTGTTTTGCTGTTGGTCGGCCATGTGAATTTTTTCCCTGTTTAAAAATTTGCTGAAGTGACCGTTCGTACATTTCGTATTTCGCTGTTTACGTGTCAACACTTTTCTGTTCGGAGAACTGAAGTTTTCAGGTAGTAATACAGACACTGCTAACTGCCCTTGTGGGCCATTTTAAGCCTAGCCAGTTTCCCTTTTTCTGTTCAAAATAACCTATCACATTAAGTTATAAATTGGAATCTTTAGGAGAACAGCATTGCTTCAAAATCATAATGGGAGTGGACAAGGATTTAGACAATATACAAAAGCCTTGCATGGGCACATGGGAGAGGTGCAGGCCATCCATGACAAAGCAGTCAGAACTGTCTACCACCTCCTTCCTAGCTGATATATATTATACCCCCCCATTTGAATGAAGCAAACCAAATTGTTGAAATCAATAATCTTTTGTTCCTACTGTGGAATTATTCTTGGTGATGGTAAAATGCAGCTTAATTCTAGGTTCATACCTGTTTCAATCACATATTCTGACAGCTCCACCAAGTCTCTCCTCATATAGTCCAAAGAGGTATGTCTCATGTCATTTATGCTCATGTGCACTATGACTGTGTCATATTTGTACTTGTGATTCAGGGACTTGACTGCATATGGGATGTGGTGAATCCTGGCACCTGATAGGTAGCTGCTGACTGTTACCACCGCGTGGCACAGTTTGGTGAGTGGCACATTGGTGCCTTTCACTATAGTGTCACCAATAACTGGAAGTATGTCTTATGGGCTTTTTGAGTTGAGATACTGTGACTCTTTGATATACGTTTCATAGACGGTGCAGCCTGTGTTATGTGTCTGTGAGGTTAATGAGGGTACTTGCTTCTTAGGTTTCATTTAGGAAACCTTTGTGGTTTAGGTAATACTTTTCCTCAGAAAACATAGGTCTTCTTGTATGGCCTGAGCTGAGTGATTTGTTTCATGTGGTGTTGTGTGATACTAATAACCTGCTTGTTATTTATAGTGGCCATGTGTGAGAGCTGTCGGAGCTTTGCCTCAATTAACATTATGTATGTTTTATACACTGTCAGTTTGTTTAAGCAGGAGGTGATTGGACTTTTTCACTTTCTTGCATTTATTTTTAAAAATATTGATTAAAGTTGGGCGTTTTGCATAAATGGTCTTCATATACACACATATGTCACAGTGTTTGAGTCAAGTTTGTCTATGGCACTTCAACTGCATAATATCTGTAAGGGCTTGGAATGCACTTCAAGCAAATTGCACTTTCTATACCTCTCAGCTGTACAGATTTTCGCAGAATGTCCAGATTTTTGCTCATATTTTTAGTCAGTTTTTCAGAAAATTGTGGTTTTCTGGCAAATTCATGGCAAATCAAAAAGGATTGAAGTCAGAAAATAATGACAATCACTTCAATTTCAGACTACATACCCTTCAGAAAATTCCCGTTAATGCAAAATGTGTTATTCTATCAACTTTCTAAGTTTATAAGAGCAATATTTAAAATGTGTCCCTATTTTTGGGCCTTTGTCCCCCCATTATTTATGGCTTTGTCCATATTTCTTGCTCTTAAAAGTTGAAAGGTATGCCAAGAGCTGGAAAAGTACATTATCACACCCTTTAACTACCCTTAAAATTAGTCTTGGTATGTATCAGGCATTATCAAACAAATGAGTTCTAGGCAAGTCATCAGTTCTGATCTCCATGAAACATTGCTGAAGCGTCTACCTTTCTCACTTTTATGTAAAGGAATGAAGGGTTTTCTTCTTTAAGATGCAAATAACAGTGTTACTGTATACACACACTCTATAGAGGCACTTAGGGTGTTGTAGAGAACAAACCAATGAATGCTTGCAAACCCATGAAGTACAGCATCATAATTCAAGTACAAAAGAACCATCGCATGATGCCAGTACAGGTGTACAACTGTTTTTATGTGATCCTCCCGCCTGATGCAGAACATGGAGGAATGGCACTGAATGCATTAATTTGTAGATACATTGTTTGCGAGTAAACATATGAAAGCATGATAAACTGGTATCCAGAACAATTGTGATTGAGAACTGCAATACAAATAACATGTCTTCAGTCCTGATCTAATGTGGATGCATGTGATTTGCATTTTGACTTCAAATTTTGCCTGAGCTATATTTGTTTATGTACATACACTGTGACCATTTGCTGACATTTATGTAATACTCTAATATGGACTTTACATAGTTGAGAATTACTTAATATTTCTGGACAATTCAGAGAGTCAGTAACATATTATGGATCAAATTTAAAATATTATGAATGGTCAAGCATTTGAACAAAATATTTGTCTCTCCAAGCAAAACTCACATTAGTCATATGTAGCCTGCAAATGATTCACTGGAATGTGTTGCCATCAGAACCGAGTTGCCTGATTTCTCTGAGCTTCTAACCTTTAAGACAGTGTACATTAATAGGACGGTGTGGATCACAGAAGAGTGTGGATCACAGTTGGTATATGAGTGCGCAGTAAAAGAATTTTTAAATAATACTTTAACTTATGTTTTGACTTATTTTGAGAAGGGGGGTTGGTCTGTTGTGCAAAAAAATGCTAAGTACTGTGTCTTTTTGAAGTCTATAAATTTCAGAATTCTGATTTGAAAATGTTTTGAGTCATGGTTTAAGCTTGTCATCTCTGAGATCTTACAACAGTGAGGAAAGGGCAAATTTTCCAATTTTCACTGTACCGTGATCTCACAATGCACAGTTCTATTACCGACATTTTCGATTATAAAGCTGTTTAATTAAAGTCTTTTTCAATGCCATGATATATATAGACCCCAGAAACACATGTATGCAGCAAACAATATTGGTTTAGAGGATGGAACAATGACACCTAAATCTGAATGAAATAGAATTACCATTCTCATATAATAGCCCAGCAGTAGTCAGTGTATAGTAAAGCCTGAATAAGTGTAGGTTCGGCTCCAGACAATTCCTCCTAACCTTAACCTCTTGGCATAGCTGTATATAGTCCACTAATGATGTTGTGATTATTATTATTATTATTATTAATATTATTAGTTGACAAGTAATGATATAAAGGCTGTAGAGCAGAAACAGAATGGTGCTCTTTATATTAAATTTTAAGAAAAATACCTCTGAATATCAACATTTGTTTTTTTTCTGCATAATCAGACATAAATGTAATAATTTTTAATTTGATACTATCCTAACTTCAAGGGTGAAAGATATTAAGGAATACTGTTAGAAAATGCAAGAAAAACAAAAAAGAAAATGCTTTCCAGAAATAAATTTATATCAGAAAGGGAAAATATCACTTGTAAGAATTAAATGTAATGTAATATAAAAAGTCTGAATTGCTTAATCCCCAAAACATAAAGTGTTTCAGGTGGCTACGTAGAAACACCTGAAAATGCTAAGGACAGGGTTGGTTAGCTCTGTTACATTGTTTTTTGAATTAAGCCATTCCACTGGCTATATCACTTTAGAATGGAAAATGTGATGATAAGGCCAGTCTTTAAAAGGAAAAGCAGGAACTCTGAAGTTAAACATTTAGGTCAATAAGCATATTGCCCTGTATATGGAAAATTTTTGAAACTAAACAAAAATATGGGAAACAAAACCCACAAATGTGCATCCACAGTACATTATTATTTATGCCATTTGACTTGCTGATGTGCAGTAAAGCCATCACCAATGGACTGGAGAATGCCTTGTATGTCAGACACAGGTATCGTCTTAGCAATCTGTAGGATACTGAGTACTGTGACATGGCTTTGAGTCAGTCCACACAGGAGTGCTGTTTAGGCTTTTTTATCCTTAATTAGTTATATACCTCTGTGGGAGTTCCAGTTGTTGCATGTGTCTAGACAGATACATGTCAAAGAGTGTATTATATTCAATGATTGCGCGAATGAGGGCTGAGTAATGGGGGCAATGAGATCTCTAGATCTAGACACAATCAGGTCTGTGCAATATATAAGAACTTTCTTACAACAAAGGAGACGTGTTAGTCAAAAGTTAGGTCACTGTCCTCTGTTATATGGATATTGAGAGTAAGATACAAGCAGTTAAAATGTTTTTAGTACCTTTAATCTTATACACAGTTCAGCATATTTTTATCAACCAGAGGAGAAGCTGTGGATAGCAATTAATAAAGAGCTGAAGGATATATCTGGGAGGGGAAGATGGTAAGAGTCAAGTGGGATAAACTTATTCTTCCAATAGAACAGGGTGGATTGCAATTACCCAATTTGAAGGGGTATTTCAGAGCAACACAGTTAAGGCTCCTATACATAGCACAAGCAGAAAAATGTAATTCAAAGTAAAAAGAGATGATGATGAAACAGGAGGGAAGCTCAAGAATCAAATAGAGGCTGGGATTTTGGCTACAGACTTTTAAGAAGAAAATAACCATGCAGAATGTTATATTTATAATGTAGCAGAAAGTATTGTAAGAACAAAGCCAACACAGGAATGGAGAAAAGAGATTCTGCAGATAGGGATAATTGCAAATAGGGATACCCACAATAGGCAAGAGGGGGATGAAATTTATTGGAGAAGACTGACAAAGAAACCAAGGCATTAGCAGCAAATATCTAGAGAGGGAAAGGTAATAGAATGGGAAGATGCCAAGAACTTATTTGGATGGCAGGTTAGAGATTGCCTTCCCTGTCAAGGATTGGCATCAGAGTATAGACAAAGAGAAATAAAAGGGGAGGGGGTCTAAACAAAACGTCCAGCACTGGTAGAGGTTTTAGTAGAATCTAGAACAGTAGTAGCTGTTAAGAAAGGAATAATTAGTAGACAATATAAAATAGTGCTTGCTAACTATAAGAATCAATCAGAGGAGGTTAGAAAGGATTGGGAAGACAGATTAGATAAGCAGGTCACAAAGAAATAATGGGGGATATATGTATGTCTCCCAATTATGTAACAAAGTCTAGAAGATATCTTTGCTTGAAAGTGTTTACATAGGTATTTTTATACACCAAGTGCACACCAAAGAATTTTCTGGTAGACAGCAAATATTGGAGGTGTGATGGGGAAGAAAGCGATAACTGGGAAAATATTTTCTGGGATTGTAATGAGTCAGCAGACTTTAAAGGATTCCCTGCAGAATCTGCTCTGTCAAATTTGTGTAACTAAGCAAATGATTTTTTTGAGTTATGATACAGAATTGGAATTGCCTATAGATAGTAAGGCCTTGCTGAGTCTAATTAAGATGGCTGTCAAAAAAGCAATTAATAGAAAATGAAAATTAAAGTCCAAACTGACTTTACTAGAAGTAGTGAAGATAGTAACAGAGTTAAAACTGGAATAGGGATCTTTAAAAAAGAGTAGGAGCAAATTACACAGGAAAAAATGGGAATTGTGGGATCAATACATGCAGAGGAGGAACGGGGTTTAAAAGAAGGCAGGATTTGAATGAGTTACGTAATGTTTGACTGACAGTGACTGGTATATTATAAGTGATGTATATTGTTTGCAGCTACAGTTGTCTCAACATGGTTTGTAATTTATAATGTTTGCAACTGAGATTGTTTTGTTTGTACCAAGCTGAACTGAGGTGAACTACCAGACACAACTCTGAGGTGAGATACCAGACAATTAGAGGTTTCTGAGCTTCCAAAAAACTAAGTTGCCTGTTATTTTCCTTATTTATACTAAGTAAACTCAAAAAATCAGTGTAGCAGCATACTAATAAACAAAAAAAAAAATAATAAAAACCGCCGTGCAGGCCGACTCAACCAGATTTAATATAACCAAATAAAATGTAATACAAATCATTTATTCCTGGGGGACATGTGGTGTTCAAACAGAACTCTGGTGGAGAAAAGAAAATTTTATTGGCAAATTCTGCTGAACGCCACATGTCCTCCAGGAATCAATGATTTAATTTCATTGAAACCAATATTGAAGACAAGAGCAGTTTGCCTAGCTTAATTTTTTATATGGTTAGATTTTGATATATATTAAGATATTGTATTTCACAATTTATTACTTTTTGACAAAACATTTTTTCTTAATGATTACACTTTTTATTGCAGCAGTATTATTATGTCATGTCTTTTATAGTATTTTTGTGTAGAATCACTTTAAGGATTTTCAGCGCCAATTTTAAAGTTATATAAGGGGTTTTATTTTAATACAATGTAGTTTCTGATGAAGTTCAATGTGGTGATGAATGAAAGCGCTTAATTTTGTATTAAATTTTATTTGGATATATTAAATCTGGTTGAGTCTACCTGTGCAGCTTTTTATTGCTTATTTATACTATTTACTGCATTTTTTATTGCCCTCTGCTTACTTTAATACTTATTTTATATACTGTGTACTAATCTACACTGTTGTACTGCAAATGTCTGCTTTACTGTAGCTGTGAAATTGAATTTTATTGCTGTTTTCACAGTTTACTAAGCTCTTTTTGCTGTTTGTTAAGTATTTGCTGGTATTTTTCACTGTTGCAAAGTAATCTGGTCTGCTTGTTCTGGTTTTCCTGCCAAGCAGTGTTATAATAACTAATTTATTAGCTGTTTATAGCATTCTTTAGAGTCTCTTTGCTGCTTTTCTGCAGTTTTAAACATTTTTTAGTGTATTTTTCTGCTGTGAACAATCTCAACTGGTTCCCACTGAAAATAAGGTAGCTAGTAGCTGTAGCATAGTCCAGATACAGGTTTGCTGCATCTGGGTCTGTTTGTACTGGATGTTTGTTCTTGAGTTTATGCTGTCTTGCACTCAAAACAGTAACATGGAAGAGGTTTCCAACCTACCCACCACTACACATGCACATAGTACCTCTACTCATAAACACAGTATGCATCAAACACAAAAATCAACATACGTGGAGGCCCCCCCCCAAAAAAAAATCTAGCAAGACCTCCAAAACACAAGACTGCTACAACTAACACAATTCCCACAGCACCTATGACACATAGCAATACCAGTGTCTCACCTACCAAGCACATCAGGTGTAATGCTCAAAAAACAAATGTTCTATTCATTGGAGATTCAATAGTGAGACACACAGATGTCCCACTCACCAGGTTGGACAAAGAGAAAGTCACAGTCAACTGCATGTCCGGTGTTAGGATTTGTCAGATCACACATGCACTGAGGTCTCTTAGCAACGAGTACCATTATGACTCCCTCATAGTTCATGTTGGAGTGAATGACCTGAGATGTACCTCACTGGGCTATATGAAAAGAGACATGGTTAAACTCTCTGAGTACGTGTCCAAGGCAGGTATGTCCCTAGCCTTGAACCTTTAGTTTTTGGTGTCATTCAAAGGGGATCCAGTTCCTGTCAGCCCAGGAAGACATGGTCAACAAACCTCGCTGTTTTGCCAGAGACAGTTTGCACCTGGCACCTCTAGGCTTCTGGATGATGGCAAAGGCTCTTGCTTCCTCAGTAGAGCATTTTTTAGGCAAGGTCACGAAAACAAAATTACCAACATGAAATTTGCCAGTCATAACAAAATAAGGATCATGTTGTTAAATGGTAAGAGCTTAATCCAAAACCTGCACTTCCTGGAAGCACTTGTATCACTGGAAGATGCAGATGTCTGTGCACTCACAGAAACCTGCTTCAAGGTTTCAGAGAGTACCCCGGCTTTGCAAGGCTACAATGCTTTCCATACCTTCAGACTGCAAAATGAATGCATGAGAACCAAAGGAGGCAGTGTTTCTATCTGTATTAGAGATAAATTCACCTCCAGTCTAGTTAGACTGGACAACTCCATGGAGTTAGTCCAAGTTCAGGTTACGGTGGGTAAGACCCCCATTTAAGGCATGACATGCATGAAGCCTACTTGAGTAAACTGGAGACGATCTAAATATTATCGATTGCTCTGGTTATGGGGAATTTCAATTATCCCACCATCATCTGGGAAACCTGTGCTAGCCCTAACCCTCTAGTGCAAAAGTCCCTCAACCTTAACTCAAATTCCCTGGAACAAATTGTTCCTACCCTGGCAAAAGGAGCAAACATATTAGATCTGGTCCTCACTAATGTCAAATGGATGCACCTCTGCAACTGTTGGACCCTCATTGATTAAATCTGACCACAAATCAGTCAAGTTGACACTAACACCAGAACTCAAAAAGGGTTTAGTCAGACTAAAGAAATTTACCAAGCAAACTATACCCTTCTAGGTGAAGGTATAAATGCACACCCCCAGCTGGAAGTGGTAACTACACTGAAGCTTACTTTAAAGCCCTCTACAATCACTTGTATAAGTATATAGACTCGGCTGTACCAGAAAGATTCAATGCTAAAGCCCCAAGTAAAAACAAGCTGGCAGGGTGGACATCCAGCATGAACAAACTTTACAATAAATGCAAAAGGTTGCTGTCCAAGAAAACAAAGGTGAGACACCCAACAATGGAAAAGCACCGTCCTCACCCTCAACAGGCAAATAAGACAACTTGTCAAATCCTCTAAGGGCCTCTTTGAGAAAAAACTTAGCTAGCACAGCCAAGGATGACCATAAGGCCTTTTACAGCTATGTATGTAGCCTAAAAGCTAGTACCTAAGCATGTGCAAAAGTATTTATCAATGGTATCACACACACTGACCCCACAGAGATAGCAAACCTGCTTGTGGATAGGTTTGGTGAAAACTTAACCTCCCTATCCCCTCCAAACCTTGCCCCAGACTCCCCTACATATCTGAAGAATAGGTCATCAAAGCCTTGTCCAAGGCAAAAAACACAGCCTCTATGGAACCAGACAGCATCACAGGCCATCTTCTAAACAGGCTAAAACATGAACTATCATCACCATTATGTACCCTTTTCAATCATAGTCTAACCACATGCTTTGTTCCTGTGGAATATAGAACAGCAACAATTACTCCCCTCCACAAAGGTGGTCTAACAACAGACCCATAAGCCTGACCAGCCTCATATGTAAGGCCATGGAATGTAACATTATGGACCTCATAAATAAAGACATAGGCAAGCTCCAAACCCTGTATCCTACCCAGTTCGGCTTTGTCAATTGCAGATCCTGCCTGTTAAATCTGGTGGATTTTTTCAAAAATGTGACCAGGGCCATTGATGAGGGAAAATGTGTGCACACAGCATACTTCAACTCGGTAAAGACTTTTGACACAATCCCTCACTCAGGCCCTACCAATAAACTTAGCAAACTGAATGACTGTGGTTCACAAACCAGGCACACACTATCGAAGTGGGTGACTCCACATCAACCAGCAGACCTGTTACCACCGGGATGCCATAGGGGTCAGTGCTGGACCTCCTATTGTTTGGTATATACTTCTCATTCAAAGATGTAAAAAACACAATTTTCTACATATCTGAAGCTAAAAAGACCAACAAATTACAATCTCTAACACAGACTGACATCTATTTATTAGGGTATTGTTGTTTCTTTTTCTAAATCAATGCATTTCAGACATCTCTCTTCTGAAGAGAAGTTGTTTATCAGTAGGTTAAGTCAGTTTCCAACATTTTTCTTTGCTTTGTGTGGCCCTCATCAACATTTTTCTAAAACAAATCCTTTTCGTGGATTCATTGTATCATCATTTTTTTTAATTTGTTGATTTTTATTTTCATTAATTTGGGGGCAAATCTGCTCCTTTATTGAACTCCATGAATAATAATAAAATAGATTTATATGGCAGAAAACAAAAGTTGGCAACATATTCTTAGCTGGAAAAAATGTATCATATTGATTGCAGATTGCCAAAAACTTACAAGGCTATTGCTTGTAACCCATAGATTCTGGGTATAATGTACGGGTCTATATTGCAACATCGAACTATTAAAACAGTGAATGATGTTACATCGACACATTTTCAGCGAAAGCTGAAAATGTCGAATCCAAAGAACAGCGATTTCTTTCCTAGGGAAAGAAATCGTTGTTCCAACCCCCACAAAAAAAAAAAAACACATTACACACTTCCAAACACATACACACATACCCAATCCCAATTATACCCCCAAAAACCAGTAAACAACTAAATACACATATGCACATAACCCAAACATACATTTAATGAAAAAAAAACAGTAAACATTTTAAACCATATGCACTTACCTTAACCCGCACCCTAACCCTAAGGTCAGTAACTCTCGCACATTTACATAAACAGCTCCAAACACATACACACTTACCTTAACCCTAATTCTACCCCCCAAAACAAAAGTAAACAACTGAAAACACATACGTAACTCAACCATAAATTTAACACGAAATATAAAACAGAAAACACTTTCATACATATGCACTTACCTTAACCCGCACCCTAACCCTAAGGTCAGTAACTGTTGCACAATCACGCTCGGGAGCTATGCCGGAGAAGGGACCACACTACACTTCAGAACACGGCAAAACAATGAAGTGGTCAAGCAACTTCTTTCCCAGGGAAAGAATTCGCTGAACAGCCACTTTGCTGTTTTGCCTGTTCGTTCTACATGTGTCAACAAAAACGCATTTAACATAATGCGTTTTCGTTGTACTCCTAGGAACCCTAATGTACAGGGTTATGATCAGGTCTCCAATTGTAATCATGCTATTATTTGTCAAGAACACATAATAATGGGCTATGGTCAGTGAGAGCCATCATACTAGCTGTAATGCATGCAGCCTTATCTACTCCATGTAGGATGAGTTACAAAAGAAAAAAAAATAATGTGTTTTACTGGCTTTTAGAGCCAGTAAAGCACTTAGCAACTGCTGTTGCATTTTTATCAAGTAAGAAAAAATCTGGGACAGCCTTTAAATACTGGTCTAATTTTAAAAAGTTACTTACAGACTAATGTCTGTAAACTAATATTTGAGGAAAGATATTCAGAGACTGCTGAGAGTGAAGGAATGTCCCTTTCCGTATACTGGACTGAAACAGCAGGTAGAGTGTGTGTGTAGCAAACATGGTAGTTATTCACAAGACAAGGATCCTAATGAGACAACAAACAAATTCCTATAATCCCTAAAAATTTTTAATTTGCAAAAACATACAATGCCATTTACTAACTCTTGTTATTTGTTTCTATGAGTATATTTAACTCAGCTTTGGGCTTAATTATTTATTTATTTTATTTATTTCAGTTTGATGACCGGAGAAGTCCGGCCAAGATGAGCCCGTTTTCACTGGAGGCCCTGGGGGAAAAGCCCCATTAACAATGTAAATGAATAACAAAACATGCATGACAAAGAGAATATATATGCTGAGAGAAACAATTTAACATGTTTTAAGAGATAACATAATATACACAGTAGCTGTAGTGTCAGAAGACATAACTTCTATTAATCTCTGTAGATTAACTAAAAGAAAAAAGCTAAACACAATTTAACAAGTCTGAATTCTGAGGAGAATAACATTATATACAGAGTAGCTGTAGTAACAGTGGACATATATTCTATTAATCTTTGCAGAGTAATTTTCAAATATCATCAGTTGTGAAAAATGTAAAACAGAGATATGATAAAAATGAGAGTATAAAATGCAGTCCATCAGAATAGGCAGAATGGAGGTGATGTATGTGATGAATGTGGTGTCAAAGGAGAGAGACAGGCATGGCTGGGAAAATAAAGATGAGTGAGGAGGTGTTCATGTATGGGAAGAGCAGGGGCAAATCCAGTTAGATGAATGGTAGGAGTGTAGGTGAGATTCGAAGATGGTGTGGTTAGGAGTTCATCAGAAAAACAGTGAGCCTTATTCTCAGTTACAGCATGCAAAATAACAACAGAGACCAAGACCAGGTATAACATGACATATTATTTGACCTGTATTTAATATCTAAAGCTTTGTAACTTAAGCTTTACAGTCTGCCTGTAAGATAACAGAATAGTAGGACCATTCTATCAAAAATTGAATTCTCTGGATTTAAGTTGGTAATACAGACACCAGATTTTAATATGATTGTAATTGTATTATTAAGTTACTATATAATCTAAAGTGTGATTGTTTTTTTTTTTTTTTTTACATATGAGTATATTTCAAAGTTAATACTGTTTCAAGTTATGGAGCTAAATTAGAAATACTTAACTATATAGCATTCAGCACCTTATCCTGTACTGTACTGTGGATTTAAGACATTTACCTAATGGTTAACAAGACAACAGTTATTTTGTTTGTGCTAAAATATTGGAAGACTGTTCTGATTTATCAGCATATGTAATAATACTAATTAAGTTTTTTTTTTTTTTTTTTGCTATTGAAAAGACTGTCCTTAGTTATTGGGCACTCAATGAAAGACAGCTGCCATGGAACTGATACTGATGTGGGGCGATCAACATATGCATTTGCTTTTATTATCTTGCTTCTGTCTTATATACAGTAATAACAGGAAACCAAGAACTGATTCTTGGGGACTGCCATTTATTGGGTGTAACATGAAAGGTGTACTTTGCCATTTTGTTCTTTCAGCTAAGTAAGTCAGTGTAAGTCCAAGTCAAAGACAGCATTCCAAAATTTTCCAGCCTAGAAACAAGTCAACAATACTATTGATTTCCTCGGAGTAATCCAGAAAAAAATACATTCAGAAACATTCCACATTGTGGTTTTACCTCACAGTTTGATAGTTGTATTGTACATGCTGTCTCCTTTTCTAAATGAATGTTGTGACAGAAATAGTAGGTTAAAATCCCCCATTTAAGAGGTTATTTATTGGTGCATTACTTTTTGAAGCACCGCAAATAAGTGACTCAGTGTCCTGTTACTCATAGACCAGTTAAGTCCTATATCCATCTATATAGCAATTTGCAAGTTTTTATTGACTTAGAAAAATCTAGATTTGATTATCACCCTGCTCATAGACCAGTTAAGTCCTATATCCATCTGTACAGCAATTTGCAAGTTTTTATTGACTTAGAAAAATCTAGATTTAATTATCACCCTGCTCATAGACCAGTTAAGTCCTATATCCATCTGTATAGCAATTTGCAAGTTTTTATTGACTTAGAAAAATCTAGATTTAATTATCACCCTGCTCATAGACCAGTTAAGTCCTATATCCATCTGTATAGCAATTTGCAAGTTTTTGTTGACTTAGAAAAATCTAGATTTAATTATCACCCTGCTCATAGACCAGTTAAGTCCTATATCCATCTGTATAGCAATTTGCAAGTTTTTGTTGATTTAGAAAAATCTAGATTTAATTATCACCCTGTGATATTTACAGAGCTAGCATACCTCAGCACAATATTATTAGTATTATTATTACTATTATTATTACGGTAGTTCAAGACCACACTAATAGATTTTTCTGAAATTGTAACTTATTGCTTCTTCAAGTAAAGGAAAGCAAATAAATGTCACTAGTGCCCTCAGCAGTAATAATTTATATATAAAGTATTCGTGTAATTAAGTCCTAATGTTCTTATTTTGTGCTTGTTTTCTTTTTATTGCATTCTTGTTGTCTTTACTTTACTATTATAGTAGAAAAGGGGTCTTTGGGTCCAGTTCACCTACTGCAAGTAAATAAATACATGCAAACTTTATGCATTTATTGATTTTAATTTTCACAATGTATAGCTGGTGTAGTGCTTTAAAACAGAGCACCGTTCCTCCCATTTAAGCTGGATGCTACAATGCATTTCCTCCAATAACAGGTACCTAGCACAGTCCCAACTTTGGTAAGTTTCACCAGCTTGTAGAGGAAAAAGGCTATGACTATGATGCAGTGGACCTGCATGCTTTTGCCTTCACATCTGTTGAACATCATCTCAACCACCAAAGAACCATAGCCCATTCTTTCCATGTCAGTAGCAATAGGCCAATAATTAGGTGACAATCAACCAGAGATGATTGATTGGCACTGTGGCTGTCTGTGGATCATCAGCTTTCTGTTCACCTGCCCCATCACAGACTATCTGAACTAGCAGCCCAAAAAATATAAAAGATAGGATGAATGACACATTTTATTCTCTTTCTCCATCAACACCTACTTCTGTCACTTTCTATGTACTGTCAAGATTTTGCCATAAGCCCTCATTAACTTGAATGGCTGGTGTATTTTTCTGAGAAGCTGCAACACCCCACCACCCAGAGGGTGATTATAGTGCTAACATCATTGAGAGGGTCTCCTGAATGCCCTGGTGCATGTCCATTTCCACATATGTGCAGTAAAAGGTACTATCATGGAGTTGGGATCACCTGACTGAAAAACTGTCATGTGCAAGCTTCTACCTACTGGTGTTGTACAATCAATCAGACCATCTGTTCCTTGCCCCATGGATGAATGAGCAAGTATCAGACATTCATTTCCACTGACACCACTCAGATCCTCCAGAATCTGTGCCATTAATTGAACTTGGACATAGTCGAGCCTTTATCCCTCCTGCCACAAATGTTTGCTAACTGATCAACATTGATTAGCATCTTGTATGGTGGAGAAGCTGGGTGTGGCATCAGTTACTGATGGGATGGATCCCTCTCCTCTCTCTCTGTATATATATATATATATATATATATATATATATATATCTCATAATCCTTCCATGGAGCTTCTGTGGAAGAGGGGAATGATAAGAAGGAGCCTCTTTACCTTTCCCCTGTAGTAGATCTGGCTGTGAAACACAGGAAACATAAGTTGGAGCCTTCTCACCTCTCCCTGGGAGAGGAGCTGTAATGTTAAGGTACAACCTGCTGACCTCTTTCTGTAGAGAGGAATGACAAGCAGATGGTCACAACTCTAGAGTCTGTGAAGAATCATAGGTGCAGACAATGGATCAGCAGAGACAAAAGAAGAGGCAGGTTAATGAAGAGCTGTCTCTTATGCACGTTGCACATCCCTGTTCACACCAACCCACTGGGACACAGCAGGTATCTGTATAGAAACTGATAAAGCCTTAAAGCAAAAAAAAAAAAAAATTCTGTGAAAGGGAGTGGGTACTGTTCTTAATTATGCTAAATGACCCTCACAGCTAGAAAAAATGATAAGGCCTTAGGAGTCTCATTTCTGAGGTGGGAATTAATAGAATGATTCAGCAGGCAGAGGGTGAACTCAGTAGTCTTTGTGAAAGGGAACCAAAAGTACCAAAAATTAAAAAAGCTGAATCCTAAAAACTGAGTCAAATGAAGGTAGTACTAATCTTAGCTTAGTGTCCTGTAACTGGGATCACATGATTAATCAGCTGACTGGAAGTCACATGATTAGGATGGTGCAGTGGTAGTATTGTTGCCTCACAGCAAGAGGTTCTCTTGTTCAATTCTCGGCTGGAGTGCCTTCTGTGTGTAGTCTGCATGTCCTCCCTGCATTCATGTAGGATTCCTCTGGGTACTATGGTTTCCTCCCATGTTACAAAGACATGCATCTGGAGGGTTTCTCCCCCTGGCCTCCACTCAAAATTGGCTTTGTTCCAAGTCGGACTTTCCTGGTTAACAAATGCTGGGTACTGTTTAAATGAACTTTGCAAGTCTGGTTTAGCTCTGATGAAGTTCTGACTTATTAAAGAATGAAACTGCTTAGTTATTCAAATATTTTTCTTTTCTTTGTGTAGAGTTTGTTTCATGCTTTATTTTCCATTTGGTTGAAATGTTTGCAGTGTTTCTAAGTTCTGAGCATCATTTCAAACCCAGTTGGCCCTTTGTTTTGAGTTCTATGTTAATGTTTTGCCATGTTTTATTATCAGCAGTTGGTAGAGCAGTTATGACTAACTTAGCACAATGCAGTATTCTTTATTTGTTTGATATGTCTTTGCCAGCACTGAGTGCAGCAGTCAGGGCTACTTTGTTATATGTTCGTGGATATAAAATCATGGACTGTTTTCGTTACAATGAATTAGGTTTTCATAGACTGGAAGGACTCTGATTACTGACAAAACAATTTATAAATAAATACAGTATTAAGCGGCAGATGGGAAATATATCTGGGATCAGATGTGAAAGTTCAATTTAGTAAAGGCAATGGTGGCATTTGTTATTAGTAAGGAAATATATTTTCTAAAGAATTATTTGTCAGAATACTGTAAAGCCACCTAATGTGCAATACATGGGCTGTTTCAAAACCTTTAAGATATTTGTTAAGAATAGTTTATCCTTTCACATTGCCTAAAATGTGTAAATGTAAAAAGCCTGTGTGCAAGTTAAAAATAAAATTCTGAATATGCCGTAATGACGAGCAGACCTCTACTACAAGAACTTTAACCAAACAATTATACTTTATTGTAGAGCAGCCCTGTATTTTACCAGTTAGATGCCTAATATCAGATTTCAACATACTTAAATGCATATGTTTTTAAAGTTGTAACATGCTATGTGCAGCTGATTTTAGGGTGCTAAATTTCCATAAACTCACAAAACTGTATTTTCCAGGAAGCACATTATCCAGTATACCAGAATTATTTAACTGCAATTACCGCTGAAGTAAAGCAAAAGTCCATTAAGGCCACCCAAATTAAAAGCACTGGTATACTGAACTTTAGTTTTAATATTCATAAGAATAGCGGAGAATGATGTCTTCTCATTCCAGTTTTGTTTTATCACACTAGAAAACGTAAAAAAAACATTCCCTTTGTGTAAAAACAAAAAATGCCCCTAAGGATGAGACTACTAATTAAGGAATGAACAAGCAGCGGTAATGAAACACTGCTGAAAGGATTTCTTTGCAGTAAATGATGCAGGCAGAACTGGTAAAGAAACTTTGTAAAGCTTTTGGGCATCTCTCTTTGCTCCTTAGAGAGAGAATATGAGAGAAGATATACAGGCACAGATGTAAGGCCTTTCTGATGTTGACATCTTTCAGCTTCCTGCCAGCTGTCTTTGATTTGCAAAGGAGCCTAGGAGAAAGTAAAGGAAACTGTGAGGCTGTGAAAGAAAACTTGTTTTTTATGTGTTTTAATTAACCAAACAGCAGTCCTAATGTGACCCTCTCAGCTGCTCAAACAAAGTGAATGAAAAGTGTGGTTAAATTATCTGTCTTATGATTATTCCTTAACCCTAAGACATAAGCAATTTGAACACATGCAAGACATATCAATCTTGTACTCTTTCAACTTGAAACTAATTATTTGTGTTTCTTTTAGCAGGCATATATAATGATACGTAGACAGAAATTTGGAGATAAGGCAAAGAGTCTGACTGACATTCTAGATGGATTTTTTTATTAGTGGAACATCAGTGCATACATTTGACAACACACAAAGTTATGATTTGCAAAATTCATGGCTTCTGTTAACCTTTTCACTGGATGTTATTGCACAGGAAAAATAAATACTTTGTTGAGAAATTTCTCTTCTCAGTGTGGTATCATTAACAGTCATAAAAACAATATCTGCATATATTAGGAGTGTAAATAATTCAGAATGAATATTAGTAATCTCAACAAATAAACTATATATTTAGGAAACGTGCTACATTTAGTAAGTCCACCTTCTTTCATTATTTTAGTGAGAAATTGGGAATAATAAAAAGTATATTTTAGTATTACTTATGCAATAGTTGGGCATCGGGCTGGCAACTCGGCACCATAAAAATCTACTGCCAATCATTAGCGGACCGGAGTTACGCTGTGGCAACCCCTAACCGGGAAAAGCCGAAAAGACAAACTTATGCAATAGTTACAAAAGCATCTGAAACATCCAAACCGATAATGAAAGAGACTAAATATGTTTTCTTTTAAATCAATATATGAGGTCTGACCAGGACTCTGCCCATTCCTATTATCTTTTAAAACCACTAGTTTGAGAACTACTGTATAAGCAGAACACTGAAACATTCTGTACCAGTTTTTTCTTTTTATTATTAGGTACACTGAATCTCAACTGAGATAACAAAAGACAACAGTTGTTTATAGTGGCAACAAACAAAATTTGTTATACAGCTTTTCCTTTGCTTAA
The DNA here is from genome assembly GCF_019279795.1 of Protopterus annectens. NCBI lineage: Eukaryota > Metazoa > Chordata > Ceratodontiformes > Protopteridae > Protopterus > Protopterus annectens. The sequence goes on from NC_056743.1 coordinate 82,489,728, forward strand.
AATAAGGTTATGGACGTATCAAAAGCCTGCAAGGAATGACAAGGTCTCAACACTCACCATGCTTTTATTATAATATTACATCGTTAAATGAAAAATAATTCATATGAGTAAAAGAGACGGTTTTTGCTGAAGCTGAACAATTTGTTTTGTAGAGTAAAGGGATAATCTTTATCTAAGAATTGAAGGATCAGTACATAATAGTCAATGGATGTTAATAATTCAATGCACAGGAAGGAGGCCAAGTGCAAATATGATCACAAAAGAGAACTTCACAGATAATCTATGAAACAGATGTTTCTTTGCTAATTTATATATTTATTGATTCATTCTCCTGACTGGGTTTTCCTTGATCAAAGATTTCACATACTGGGTGGGGCATTGTGTAATATGTTGGAAATGGGAGGAGGAGAAGGGACTAGGATATCTTAGTATAACACACTCCTGCAGCACTGAAAAGCTTTCTTTGTTATGTCATTAAAACAGGTTGACTTCAAGCCCACTGAACAATGACAACTTTGACATTAATGCAGATCTTGTTCTGAAACAATCTACCAGTGCATTCATCATATTTTATGTGCAAAACTGGAGCTCTCATCTACAACATGAGCTGTAGCCCTAGTCAGGAATGCAGTTCTTCATACCAAGTTAGGTATGCCAGTAAACTAGCACTCTTTCTTGCATCCCCAGGTGAATACTTAGGAATTATATCGAATAGTCAAATCCAGGGCAGTATCCTGAATTCCAGTCAAGGCTGAATCCCAATGGGCTGTATAACTGGATGTTTGAAACTATATTTGTAGACAGGCTGAAGGAAAAAAAAACACAGCCTGTGCATTATTCCATTCATACAATGAGCTGAACTGTTAGAACCTCAATGAAATTTTCTTTTCATTCAGAATAGTTATTGTTATTAATATTATATCTTCTGAAAGAAAATGAGGACAAGAAATAGGATTGATTGACCAACACTCCTTCCACTTAGTATTTTTACATATTTAAAAATACTAGGGTCAGAAGGCACAAGCCTCACAAGCTTCACTCTACGATTAACAAAAAGTTGTTTAAAAGTTATAACACTGAGCGTATATATTTCTGCTACCCACAAATGATGATATGGAATTTAACCATCAGATCTGGCAAATAAATCACATTTTTAAGTTTGGTGGATGTCCTCCAAGAAATCAGATGCCAAAGTGGAAGTTAAGTTCAATTAATATTGATGTAAAGCCCTCCAACAACCTCCAGAATGCATAGTACCTACTGCTTAGCCAGTATAATCCTTGTTTCTGTCTAGAAAAGTCTTTTTAGGGGACCCAACTGCCCTAAACCTGAGCACAGATAGTTTAAATGTTTTAACTCTACTTCTGGTGAAATTTCAACAGTCTTTGTGGGTATAAGTCTCCGAAATGAAAGATGTATTCCTAGGAAATCAGTAGTGGTTGAAGCAACTGGATTCAACAGTGTCTAATATGGATCTAAATGTCCAGAATCTGCAAATTAAAACTCTTGGGGATTTTAACCAACAACTGCATTAACACACTGATGGCCTAGAAAACTATTTTTGCTGCAAAAAAAAAAGAGAAGACAAGGACTTGGCATGATGCCTTCATGCCAAACTTCCTACATTCCTAAATCCTGACCAAATAAAAAGTGAACTGGGTTCAGAAAAAGTCCATTGTTGTTTAGTCCCAAGAACATACACCAGAGCAAAGCCTGTAATTGTGAGAGTCTTAGCCTCTGCAGATGAAGAGTTGATACTTCATACAAGTTAGTCCCCACTAGGTGTCCATCATTAAGACAGAAAAATTGCAATCAGCAATGATTGCTCATGGATGGCATTGGAGAGAAGGAAGCAATGATGGGTCATTATTGCAAGAAAGGAGAAAAACAAGGTCTTGTCCTGATATTATCATACATAACGCCACACATTCCTGAAACTGTCCAAAATAAAAAGCTGTATGCAGACAGAGAGAGACTGTTGTTCTGTAGACACACGAGCATACTCATTAATTGAGAGAGTCCTGTCTAGTAGATACAAGATTGACACTTCTTGTAACATGGTCTATACCAGATCTCCAGTATTTGGACAGGAAGATTAAAAAAGACAATGATTACTCATGGTTGGTGTGGGAGAAAATGGGTAAACAGATGTTAATAATTGTTATACTGCATTCAAAGAATGTAAAAAATAGCTACTTTATTTCCTGCCTAGCTGAAAGTGACTTTTTTTAAAAGGGCTACAGTATTTGAGAAGGCAGAAATCATGATGCATTGTTTACAAAGGAAGTGGTCACTGCCAGATGATGCATACATGAAATGTAAGAGTCACTGAGATAAGATAGGCCATTATACTAATGCACTGCCGTCCATTTCAGTTGATCAAAAAAGAGTTATTGATAATCATCAGGAATGAAGTAATCATAGACAGAGGTCTGGACCACCCAAAATGAAGGACTATCTATTTATATCTTGTTACTTAGAGCAAACTTGGCTTTTGTTACCTGTGCTCAGGGACCTCCCAAGGACTCTACTTTACCAGATGGATACTAACCTAATTCATTTATGAATGGCCATTGAAGGTTGTTACCTCACCTGCTCATATCAATAAGTAATTAAATAGATAAGCTGTGGCAGTCTCTGCTGAGAGCTTCTTTAATGGTAAAGAACAAATGACTGTTAAAGACTCTTGGTTAAGTAAATGGATCCTTTTGTATCACTGCCTCCCAACAGCATTTTTAATGGGTATGGAGTAGGTTTTAAATGGCATCTTGGGGAAGTCTCCATTTTGGACTGCAAAATGATTGCTTAGCATTAGATATTCATTATGGTACCATTTCATCTCAGCAGTTAACCTTCACTTTAGTAGCTTGTTGTTTAAATGAGATGACATTGCCAAGGGGCTAATGGGGTGGACCTGTTGCATCCTCACTTCTTTCATACTAATGATAGGGTTTAGTGGTCAGAGATTGCTAGAGCAAATGTATCAAGCACAAATTAGGTCAGGTTAGTTAAGAGGTATACACTACAAAAAATAATGACATATGCAAAGAATAGACATCAATTGCCAGTTCCACAACAGTTGTTGTGTCTTTCGGCTTTTCCCGGTTAGGGGTCACCACAGCAGAACTCCGGTCCGCTACACTAATGATTGGCAGTAGATTTTAACGTACTGAGTTGCCAGCTCTGACGCACAACCTTCAATGAAGGTACGCCCATTCACGCATGTCTCCACACAGAAGACACTCTAGCTGAGAATCGAACAGGACAATGTCTTACTGTGAGGTGACAATGCTACCGCAGCACCACCACCGCAGTCCCAGTTCTACAACAGTGTTAAGCAAAAAAAGCCTCTGTATGCTGGTTTTAGAACAGCATTCTATTTTACCTCTTTCAATCCTTGATTTAAGCAGGTATTTCTTGGAAGTGTATCTTTTGGAGCTACTTGCTAAAAGTTCTGTCTTTCAGTGTTTCAGTAATATTTATTATCATATATATTTGTATACATTGATATATATATATATATATATATATATATATATATATATATATATATATTTTATATTTATTTTTACATACACATTTTTAATATATATATTGTTATATACATTCACATGAAAAATACATTAGAAGTGATTAAGTTATAACAAAGTGTTCCGGATTCAGAATTGTTTTAGACAGACATATGAATTAAGGCAGAACCAAAGTATCACTATACTATCACATGATACTATTGAAATGAGTTGTTTAAAACAGAATACATGATTGGCTGTGAAACAACAGAAATAAGACATTTAAAGGTGGTTAATTTAATGTTCCATTAACAGTCTGATGAAGCATTCATGTGGAATGTGAAAGCGCTTACTGGGAATGCATTATTTTTGTTTTATTGTGTTTTATTCTAATAAACGGTCAACTTCTCATTGTCGTGGTGTGTCCTCAACCCCTTCTGCTTTTGGATTTTCTCGGTTGCTGTTTTGGAGGCACTTTACCCTTTGATGTGATTGCTGTTGGATATACAATATTTATTATCATTAGTCTTTAGTTTGCTTGTTTGTTGCAATTTTACAAAAACAATTCAGGAAAATGAAAGAGTTAGGATGAGTAACGAGGTAAGAGGAAGATAAGAGAAACCTATCAAGCTTTGCTAAAAAAATGCTCTTCAAATTACTTAAAACAATTTAAAAATATTTCAACTGCGTTATCACAAGTGTCAAACAATCCTGCTGTAAATACAGGACTAATCTATATGCAAATCACAGTTAGGCCATCCTGTAATTAATGATACATTTGTATTCAATCTACATTTGAACTGATCAAATAACTGGAACGTATATATTTCAGAACAACAAATATGGGGTACGAATGACAGCCATTCATCTGCAAGGCTTGCAGTGCTACAAAAGCACTATATGACCCCACAGCAAAACCCACCATAGAGCTCGTTCTAGCAAGTCCACAACATTTTGTGATTCCCTGGCTTGTGTTCAATGCATACCTCTCAACTGTCCATATTTTCGCAGAGTGTCCAGATTTTTGCCTTATATTTTTGGTCTGTTCCTTATAAAATGTGTGATTTTCTGGCAATTCACCTTCGATTGAAGTCACTAAATAAAGACATACATTTGAGTTGCAGACTTCACATCTTTTATAACATACATGCTAACTGAAATCCTGTTATTGTACCGGAACAGACTGGACTGGATGTACAAACTTGGCTGAAGGGCTTATATATGGCCAGCATATGCAGTCATTGCACAGGTGGAATGTTACTTCAATAAAACTTAAAATAAAAGTAAGATAAAGGTTAAGATTGAGTGCTGGAAGTGTGAAAACAAAGAAAGAGGCATATGACCTGGATATGTGCAGCAAACATATAGAGATAAAAGAAATGTTAAATAAAACAGATAAAGAGGAGGGGAAAGCTGACTTTCTAGGATGGATAATTGCAAAGAAGGATGAGCGAAGGAAGACTGAATGGAAATAATAGCTATGGCTGGATGGGTGAAAAGGGATCGACAGACGAAATAAAAGAAGGAGGGCCAGAAGTGAATGTAGAAGAATAAAACAGGAAGAAGATCATAAGATCAGAGCCATTTATCTCTGTTACCTACAATATATAACATATCTGAACAGTAAGTGTAATAGTAATGTGTGACATTTTGTAAATATGTAATGCTGTATCTGCTTACCCTTGGAGCTTTTCTCCCCGGGGCCTCCGCTGAAAATGGACATGCATCCAGTCGGACTATCCCGGTCAACAAATGTAAAATAAATAAAAATAAATAAATACAATTTTCAGTACTAATTTTATCATCCTTTTCTTTTCTTTTATGATGGCAGTTCGTTGTATATTCTACATGTGCTGTACTTTACAAGTGGAACCGAATGTAAATTTAGAAAACATTTTTAATATCAATATTGTAACACTTTTTCACAATATAGACTGCTAAGAACTTTTCCTCTCATGAATAAAAAGTGTGAAAAGCAAATAATGATCTGTCCTCGCACATGCTGCCTTGGTAGTACTTAATACTGCCACTTCAAATGCTAGTGCAGGCAATGAGCATCTGCGTAAAAAAAAAAAAATCACTAGAGCGGTACTGAGCATCTGTGCAAGAAAAAGCTCACTAGCGCAGGCAGTAAGCATCTGTGAGAAAAAAATCACAAGTGCAGGCAATGAGCATCTGTGCAAGAAAAAAAATCACTAGTGCATGCAAAGAGCATCTGTGCAAGAAAAAATCACTAGTGCCGGCAATGAGCATCTGAGCAAGAAAAAAAATCAATTACAGATCTTCTTACTAATAAGTATTACATACTAGACATGTAAGCTTCTGATTGTAGTTTGGACTGAACGTTATGCTGCTTTCTGCATGCTTATTGTTGGCTTTTAGGGGTTGCTTTCAAGGAATTCTAATTAGGTTTGAAATGGTTCTACGCTTGAGACACAATCCTTTGATTTTTGAAGTTATGACAAGTATGCTTTGGAATAAAATCTCTGACTAAAATTATTGTGTAACCTTACATGTTGTACGTGACTAGATAAAGTGGCTCCTCGGATTGATTCCAGACTCTGTCTTCTGTCTCTTGACCACTGACCATGAAGTAGTACAACAGATTGACTTTGAAGTAAGCATGAAAAGCAGAAGCAATTTGTTAATACCCCCAGTCCCAAACTCAGCAAGACAACCCAAATATACATAATCCTTATAGGCCATAGGTTCATAGGATGATACTAGGCTATTGGCCCAGAGGCCCTTATAAGGCTAGCCTAGAATTTCGCATTGTTCCCTGAAAGTCAGTACCTCTTTCCCCTGTCCAGCAGGGACATAGTTGGGATCCCAGGGGTATATTTTTGGTTTCCCATCCAGTTGTCCAGGTTCCTCTTAAAGAAGGCTAGAGAGGTACTCTGCTTGACTTGGAGAGGGAGTCTATTCCACAGATGGGGGGAGTCTTTGGGACACAAATCTATCCCTCCAACACATTATATTAATGTCACAGACCAGGTTAAGGCCTTTCGTGTGGGTTGCCGCGAGTGGAGTTTGTCTTATGGATATGCAGCAACTCCATCAAGGCTGAGTCTGAAATGGCCTTGTATGCCAGACACTGGTCACCTCTGAGCAGTCTGTATGAGACTTAGTAGAGGGACAGAATTTTTAGCCTATCTGTATAGGATAGTTGTTTGAGACCCTGGATTTTCCTGGTCAGGAACCTCTGTGGTCTCCAACTGCTGCGTGTGCTTGGCAAGGTACATGCCGAAGGGGCATTGTATTCAATAAAGGGTCTGATAAGGGAGGAGTACAGGGATGTTATGACCTCCTTGATCCTGGATGAAATACCCTTATTTATGAGGTAGACCATGTAGAAAGCCTTCCATACAACGGAGGCAACGTGGTGGCCAAAAGTCAGGTTGCGATCAACCAGGGTGTCCAAGTTCCAAACAACTGATTGCATGCTTAGTACATTGTTATTAATGTGATAATTAGTGGGGATGACACTTTCCCCAAAGGGGATAATGATGCATTTCTTGGCATTCAGTTTGAGGCCATGTTTCTGGCACCAGTCATTAGTTTGGGTAAGACCCTCTTGGAGGATGCAGACATCACTAGGGGAATTTAAGACAGTGCTCAGCTTGCAGTCATCTGCAAACTTGGTCAGCCATAGACCACTGGTTTTGGCTTGCACCTCAGAAAAGTATATCCCAAACATTGCAAACAGTAGAGGTCCCAAGACCAATCCTTGGAGTACACCGCTCATTGCAGGTCTACTACTAGAGGTGGCTTCCCCTACTTTGACTGAGTGGGTTCTATCAGTGAGCCAGTTAGCTACTCATCTGGTAACATGTGGGTTTACGCCTAGCTAGGAGAGTTTATCTATTATGCCCATGTGGGGAAAAGTGTCAAAGGCTTTGGCTAGGTCAAGGTAGATGGTGTGCACCGTCTTCCCCTTATCCATGGCTTTGGTGACTGTTTCAAAGATGTTGACCAAGTTTAACAGGCATGATCTTTCTTTGACAAAATCAAACTGTGTGGTGTTAAGTATTTGGAGGTTGCCAATGTCCTTGTTTATAAGGTCCATGATAATGCACTCCATGGCCTTGATGATCAGGTTAGTTAGGCTGATCGGCCTGTAATTGCCTGGGTCAGTTGATGCTCCATCTTTATGGAGAGGGATGACAGTGGTTGTCCTCCATTCAGCTGGGATGAAGCTGGTGCTCAGGCTTTGGTTGAATAGGGTGTCTAATGGAGCTGAGAGCTCATGCCTGAATTCATGTAGGATAAAGCCAGGGATGTTATCAGGTCCCATGGAGATTGTATTTTTTGCCTTTGAGAAGGCATTAAGAACCTGCTCCTGGTGATGAGGGGAGGAGGACAGGTGCTGGAGATGTCCTGGTTTACTGATGGGGGGGGGTGGAATTTTCACTGAACCTGTCTACCAGCAGGTTGGCTCTATCTATAGCATTTCTGTATGTGGTGTTATTGACCACCAGTTCAGAGCAGATTTGGGTGTTGCCTTTGAGATTGCAGACATATGTGAAGAAGGCCTTGTGATTGTCCTTGGTGGATGTGGCAAGTTTGGACTCAAAGTTAGCCTTAGAGGATTTCACCAGTGACCTTATTTGCTTGTTCAGATAAAGGAGTGATTGCTTCCAACTTGACACCTGCTCCTTCATCACCCTGGACAGCAATTTTTTCCTTCTTTATAGCATTTGTTTATTGCTGCTGTCTACCAGACAGGATTACTCTTCCTTGAGGAAGATGATTTGATCATGTCAGGTATTGCTGAGTCCTTACAGCTATGTAGGTGCTCATTTAGTTTTTTGGTGTAGCCTTAGACATTAGTGCTAGTTTCAACTGAAGTGACAGTGGCTGTGAAACTGCTTATACCTGCTCTGAGGAGATTGTAGACAGCTTTCGAAAAGTTTTTCATTTGACCCTAACAGGGGATGGGGGTCAGGGGAGATGGTGATTTCAAACTTGATCGCTTTATGGTCAGATCTTACCAAGGAGGATGACACTGTAAGAGTGCTATAGTGGCTACTCATGTTGGTTAGGACCAGGTCCAGGATATTTTCACCTCCTGTAGGGGTGTCAACCAGCTGACTTTCCCATAATAACAAATTATTATAGAGTTTGCCTGTTGGCACAGTGAAACACAGCAGACTGAATCTGAGTACTTCAGCACTAATAGCACAAAAGTAATCTGCCTGTATTTATGACTAACAAACAATTTTCAGTGAAATCACACAAAAGAAGTATCTCTTGTAAAATTAAGAATGTCACTGGGAACTCTAGTTAGCTGTACTACTGAAAGGCTTTGTGGTAGTCAAGTTATTTTTGAAAAATATGAATTATATCCATTGCTGAATAGAAATATAATATATCCCCATTCTTTCCTAAAACTGCTAAGGTGCACCAAAATTGTTAGGAAGTACAGATCTTCCTGTGATGAAACTTGACAGCCTCCTTTTAGCTCTGATGTGAGTTTCAGACCTAATGTGAGTATAGTGGCAAAATTAAAAGTGATGGATGCAAATGTTATAATCAAGCAGTATGGCTATGGCTGGGAGCACTGATGAATTTAATAACTTCAGTGCTGCCGATATGCTGAGACACCTTAATAGAAATATAAGAGACAGAGTTGGCATTACACTTTACAACATTGTTGCAACACAGCCAAACTCTAGTTAACCATGAGGACTACATAAAAGGTGTGACGCTTCATCTGAGAATGCCTGCAGCAAAACTTAAATGTTTAGACCTCCACTGAGTAAATGACTTGGGATTTGGCATAATGCTTATGGCGTTTACTTCACACACACAAGATACAGGATTTGATTCCCACCTTTGAAACGGAAACTGGCTAGGTTTAAAGAAGCCTACATTGGCAACTAGCCTAGTACTTACATATACACCTAAGTCTGTTGAAATGTGCCAAAAACTTGAGCTCCTAAATATCAACACCTAAAGGATTAAGCTGGCCAGGCCTTTCTCCCTCAAAAAGACATCTGCATCCCATTTCATTTTTATTATCAAAAAGGAAATGATCTGACTCATTTTGGTCACAAACACAAGAAACTGTGGGATTTATATAAAGGCTGTAGTGCTCTTCATGTTTTTTTCTCAAAAAAACATTTTTTTCAAATACATTTGAATGAATTCCATAGTATTTATACATAATATCTTAAATAACTATGTACACTATTTACGTTAGTCTGACACTATAACAGATCTTAATATATACAGTTACTTTATAAATATGTCCAATCCATTATCAGAGTGTCTGACCAATTATTGTATAGTGTCAATCAATGATAAGACTTTTCCCCAAGGGTTGTTGATAAATGGCTTTGGATAAATTCTTAGTTTTTTAATTTTAATTTCCAATAATGCTGTGGTCTGCAGTAGGCTGTAGAAGTCTTCCAAAGTTGGTATTGTGTTTGTATTCCATCTTCTTGTTATACACTTCCTTGAAATTGCAAGTGTAGTCCATACTAGATACATGTTTGACCTATTCAAATGAGGACCTTCGTTCACATTTAATAATACAAGAGCTTTGATTAAATAAAAGGATTCATTAAATAAAGCTTCTAGAAAGTTATTAATACCATTCCAAAATGACTTAATTTTAACACAGTCAAAGAAAATGTGGCTCCAGTCTGCACTGTGTACTTGCTCACATCTCCAACATATCCTTTTATGGAAGAACTAATTTTATTGATTTTGTCTGGGGTTAAGAATGCTCTGTGGAAGCATTTCCAATTAAAAAACTTTCCAGTATTGTGTAAAGGATGTATATTTTATTGATAATAAGATATTGGTTTTAATATCTTCAGTTAACTGTATTGAGTGTCCTTTTGTTATATATTTCCAGTATGAGGTTTTGGGTGTTGTTTTATAGTTTATCGAAAATTTGTAAAATTTTGAAATACTGTTTCCCATGGCAAAGTCATTATATATGATTTCATATATGTATTTCATAAATGTAGGTATTACTTTAATGAAGAATTGTTAATTATTCTACTTAAATCTTGTGAATATGACGGAATACTCTGTAAAGTTAGCCAGTCCTGTTATGGAATATTGTATGTTGTTTTTATTACTTGCATGTCTAAAACATTTAGTTCTTTGATACATTGGAGCCAACAAACAAATCCTTTCTGTTCCCTGGAATTAATAATTTATCTATATATTTTATGTGGACAGTTCTTTGTGACTGTAAATGGTGTTAAAAGATAAAAACAGATTTTTAAATCTATATTTGCACTAATAATTTTCTAAATGAGTCAATGTAATAATTCATCATATGAGTTTTAGTGGGTTTAGTCATGTTATATTGCATACTAATACATAATATATGCCATGGCAATTGTTTTTATCTGTTATTTGACTTTTTTTTTTGTAAATCAAATTCATTTATTGATATTACAGTTAGTAATTCTTTCCAATTTGCAGAGTAATTTGGAGTTATCCAATCTGAGATTGTTTTAGATATTGATGCTTTTATATATTTTTCTATATCAGGAAAGTTTAATCCTCCTTGTTTCCATGGTCTGATATGATGTATTAAAGCTATTCTGTTTCTTTTGGGAAACCATACAAATGTTATTAGGCTTGAATTTATTTCTGTAAGTACAGTCCTTTCTGGTAACAGTTGTATTTCCAAGGCTATATATAGGATATTGGGTAGTAAAACCTTTTCATTAACTGTATTTTATCAAATCTTAATATTATTTTGTTCCATTTTTCCACAGAGATTTTAATTGTGTTGATGATATTATTGTAGGTTTTTTTAGACTAATTCATTATTATCCTTGTATCACTCAATGCCTATATATTTTAAGGTAGATTCTTGTTTCCCTATGATGTGACCCCCCCCCCTTAGTCTACAGTTCTTTTTTTGTATTTAAAAATAAAAATTTTGATTTTGATTTATTGAAATGGAGTCCTGAAGTCATGTGAAATTTGTCAATTAATATGTCTAATTCTTCTAATGTCTCTTTTGTATTAGATAATGTTACTAATATGTCATAAGCAAATAGCATTACCTTAGAATTGTATTGTTCATAAACATCTATTTGTTTGATTTTTATATTGTTAGAAATTGAATCTGCCAATATTTCAATAGCCAGAGCAAATAGAATCGGTGACATGGCACATCCTTGTTTAGTGCATTTTGTTATATGTATAGATTCAGAGGTAAAAGGACCTAACTTGACATAGGTTAAATTATTTGTGTGTGTATATATATATATATATATATATATATATATATATATATATATATATATGTATTCTTTAGGAAATGAACAAAGTATGCAGGAAATTCAAATAGCATTAGGATTTTGAATAAATAGTCCCAATTTAGGGAATCAAAGGCTTTCTCTATATCTAAATTTTAGTTTGATCATTATTTATTGTTTTGGATAGTAGTATTTTCATTCTGTTAGTTAATATTGTCATAAATATCTTATAGTCATTATTTAATAATGATATAGGTCTGTATGAGGTACAGAGGTTTGGGGATTTATTTTCCTTTAGTATCAGTGTGATTAAGGAATATCTCCAAGAAGGTGGTATTAAAGCTTGTGACTGAATTTCTAATAGAGTTTTTTGGAAGAGGGATAGTATCTTTAAAGGAAAAAGTTTATATATTCCCATAATTATGCCATCTATACCTGGAGCTTTATTATTTTTACCCTCTTTTATTGTATCTGTATTTTCTTCGTAGGATATGAGTGCTTGCAGATCTCGTTTAATTTTTTCTGGCATTTTTTTATATTAGAACATTTTTCATCTAGATTTAATTGATCGATATGTATATTTTCTTTTTGGAAATGTTCCATATAGTGATTTCTATAGGCATGAAGAATGTCACCTATATCCAAGACATTTTTCCCTTTCTTTTCATGGAAGATACTTTTAATGTTATTGGCTTTTGATTGTATTTTGATTCTTGTGGATAAATTATGTAGATATTTGGAGAAGTGGCCAAGGTATTAATTTTTAGTTTTTCTAAAGCTAAACTAGTTTTATGTATTAGAATTTCATTGTATTTACTGTTTAATACTTCTACTTTCTTTTTCATCTCCAAATGATTTTGATTTTTTTCAGCTTTTACTGACAAAAGTTTGGATTGTAGATCTAATAATTCAAAATTCCATTCTCTGATTTTTTTATACCACATTTGGGTTTTACCATATATGTAAGCTTTTAATGAGTCCCATATCATTATTTTATTTATCTCTGTGGTGTAATTAATATCAAAGAACTGTAATTCAGATAATAACCAGGGTTTGAACTCTTTAATTTTAGTTATATATGCTGGAATTCTGGAGTTTAATGGTTTGTACCCATTTTGAAGTTTTAGTATCAATGAATTGTGGTCTGAAAAGGGGCAGAAAGTGATTGAGAAATTAATGATTTTAGAGTGTAAGTCATGGCTAGGAAATATTTTATCTATTCTAGTTTGGGTACCAAATCTATGATCATGATGAGAAAACAACAAAGATCTATCTTCTTTAAATTTGAAAGTATCTGCAACATGAAATTATTCTACCCACCTGTATAAACCTTTTGATACAGCAGATGTATGCAGCAGTCTTTTATTTGTAGTTTCAGAAATATCATATATACAGTTAAATTATCCTTCTAATATTAAGTTGCCTTTATAATTATTGGAAATTAAATCCAAGTGTTTTTTAAACAGTTCCTGTTCCAGTGCCTGGGAACCAGTATAGATTGTCTAGGGTCCATATTATGTTATTATATTTAACTATTACTAATGCCATAAGGCCTTCTTTATCTTCATACTTATAAATGATTTATGAGTTAATCACATGTGTTTTCTATAAAATTGTTATTCCTTCTGTCTTTGTCTTATAAGTGGATTGTGCCAATATCATATATTCCTTAGGATTAGTTTCTTGAATGAAGACAATTTGTGCTTTGTTCAGTTTTAAATATTTCAGTAGATTTGATCTATTGCTAGGATTGTTTAAGCCATTGGTATTTAAAGATGATAAAGTTAAATCCATCTTAGATTATTTAGACTATGTATTTTTGTTTTATTGTGACTATTAAACATTTTCTTTTGATAACTATAAAATATATGTTTGATCTTTTAAAGGAAATTATTAGTTTTATACTTTGAGTGTTTACCAATAAAGTAATGTTTTGGTCAGGCATACTAAAAATGTTTTTTGTGAAATAAATTTAAATTAATAAATGTTAACAAAACTAAGATCCACACTAGCCATGGAATGAAAATCATTCCTAATCTGATGGATAAACCTAAGTCCATCAGATTATCACTCATACCTTGACAATCCAGAACATCTGAGCTCCATAAATTGAACTATCATATGGAGAATAGTTGTAATAGGAATAAGCAATATTTATATTATTTTGAATATATAGTACTATTGTAGATTAGACAGAATTCTAATACAATATAAAGTCTACTTATTGTGTACGCAATCAATATTTACATGAAAGATAGATGACAATCATAGTAAAGTAGGATGCATCATATATAAAACCTCAGTAAAATATTATAGCACACAGTTACTTAACATATTCACCCTTATTGATGAAGTCTTTCAAAACGTATTACTTAATATAAATGGATGGTAATAATATTTATACCTAATGTTTATAATGCAATGCATTTTACTGGATATATCAGAAGTTATATTTCATTGTTTGCCAGCATTTAAGTAATCACTTTGTGTGTTGCTAACTTACTTAAAGCATCAAGTTTGTTTTATGTGAACATTGATGAAAGTTAGTACATTTTAATTATCAGTGCATCCCTCTTCACCCCATTTCCTACACATAAGGATTTTCATATCTGTCATTTCTTATTATAAAATGAGTGAAATTATAGGCTAAAAACAAAAAAATTCCCTTATTGTGATTAATGATTACAAATTCCATTTCCATATTTATAAAGTGTTATTTTATGGCATATACTGAAAGTTTTTATATTTAAATGGCAACATTCTATGTTGTATAATCAGCAAAGGTTAAACTGAGTGATTATTGTCAATATAATACTATTTGAAAAGAACGTGATTGTTACATTCTGTGACATTCCTAGTTCAGGCTTCTTTTGTTTCCCTTGAACAACATTGTCAGTTTGATGTCATGTATAAAAGATTAGTTACCTTGGTAACAACTTAAGTATTATGTATGGTCAATTTTTACAAAACCACAATTCAAGTTAAAGCAATTATATGACTTGTTATGCATATTTACTTATATGAGAAAATCATCATGCTTCCTCTTGCTGTTCAATATAGTGTATGTCATTTATGACAAGTTAAAATAGTAGTGTTATTATACAAAAGCCCATGCTATTAAACTGAGCGTCTCTTGTCAATTTAATACTGTTTGTTCAAAATATGATTGTTACATTCTGTGGCATTTCAAGTTCAGGCTTCTATTGTTTCTCTTGAACAACTTTGTCAGCTTCATGTCATGTAAAAAGCATTAGTTACCTTGGTAACTGCTTAAATATTATATATGGTCAAGATGGGTTGCAAAAACTACAATTCAAATTAAAGCGATTACGACTTGTTATGCATATTTACTTATATAAGAAAATCATCATGCTTCCCCTTGTTGTTCAGTGTTGTGTATGTCATTTATGACATGTTAAGGGAGTAGTGAATTCAGCAGGCTGCTTCATCTTATATAACGATTATATATTTTATGTCTAGATTTACTAAAATCATACATTACATAACTATTGTGTGTGTGTATGTTTTTTTTTTATTTCACTGTTGCTTAGTTATTTGAGAGACCACAAGCTGTAATGCTTATTCTTAGCTCCTTCCAAGCATGTTTATAAAGTCCATAGACTTTAAATTATGAGACCCTTCTAGTTTCGTATTTGTTATAAGTATATTTCCATCCTTGCATACACACATATCAGTGCTTCAACCACAGGCAACAGTGCCCATCCCATTTTGCCAGAATACCATTCACTAGTTCATGTGTTGTGTTTCCAGGCTGTTCTTAAAATATCCAAACCAGTATTTGTTCTGCTCCATTTTACCAGCCTGTTCCATGCAGTGGCCACTCTGCCAGTGAACCACTCAACACACTTTCCATTCCCACAGATATTTCCGTGAAGGAAATCTGATGTCTCTGTAGCACTTCCCAGCAGCCCCAAACACCCCTAGAATCAGCTATCCCCATATGTTCAACATGTCTGAGCAAGCTCACCTCCCAGACCACTGCAAAGGGTACTGCACAAGATCAAGTGCTCTTAGTCTATCACAATAACTCAGACTTCCACTCTTATGTAAGTCCTTAATGTGTTTGGACCAAAATACATTTTAAATCTAAAATTGTGCTTATTATTTATTTATTTATTTATTTTTAATCAAGAATCAACGTAATGAGCTAAACGAAGTGTTGGGAGAGCATCAATATACTTACATGTGTTTTAAAACAGCCCTTATTTTTTTTTTTTTAAACCAAAAACTTCATTGTCGAGAATCATCTCAGAGGCTCACAATATGCCTGAAGCAAAGCTTCATTTCACTGCAACTTCAAGCCTAAATTCCCTCCCTTTCAGCAAAGCAGCAGCCAGGAAAAGAACGGAGAGCAAACGGATCAAAAAAACAAAAAAAAAACTCCCAACAAGCTGCCACAACAAGAGATAACACATTCTTCCAGCCTTCCCACATCTTATTCAGCAGTTCTATGAACAAACTATTCTCTTCCGAAATATCCCAAATCACAGTTTTATCCACCCCCTTCCCCTGGATTCAGATTAGAAAACCGAATGTGTCTTCCTAATACACAAGCATCAGTAAACCCTGATCACAAACCGCAATGCACAGCTTCCTGGAGATGAAAACGGCAACATACAACAACTGCCAGACACAGCTGCATCCACACACACATCATGTCGGCTTAATCAAACAGCACTCAAAGCTATGATACCTGCTATAATTGATATTAACTATGTTTAGACAGAATAATAATGACATTTGTACTAGTTGCCAAACATGGCTGCATACATGCACACCATATCAGGATTGATCAAACAGCACTCAAGGCTATGATACCTGCCATAATTGATATTAACTATGTTTAGACAGAATAATAATGACATTTGTACTAGCTGCCAGACACAGCTGCATCCATGCACACCATATCAGGATTGATCAAACAGCACTCATAGCTGTGATACCTGCCATAACTGATATTAACTATATTTAGACAGAATAATGATGACATTTGTACTAAGAGCTTGCTGCTATTATTCAATTGGGTTATACATGACATTTCTAAATTATTCTTTAACTGAAGAAGGCATTAGTCTCCATGACATTTTTTTTTCAAAACACTCTACTGTTACTGCTATATATATATGATGATAATTTGTATATATGATGATAATTTGTTACATTTGAGTCTGAACTCTGATGAATGGTACCTTGTTGAATTAGTTAATTATTTAAATTATTATGAGTAAAATCAAAGAAAAATGAACAAGATTAGTACTCACTGAGTTCAAGTAGGGGAATATAAACTTCTATGTTTGTAATATATGTTGCTTTGTTTGGCTTATATATAATGTAAATAGTAACCCATCTTGACCTACCTTTGTTTGTGAAGAGTTACTGGACTCTTTGAACATTCTGAATAAATCATTACTGTTTCTCAGTTGTTTAAGAAACCCTCCTTTTTTAAAATAAAAATAGATATCAAGTGATGTACCATATCAGTTGATACTTTGAAAGATGTAGTTGTAAGAGTTAATGTTTTGGGACAGCTAGCTTGGAATCAGTTTTTTTGTTTCTTCTTTCTAGCATTAGTCCAAGGATTTGCTCCTTTTATTCTTTTAAGAGTAGGGGCCATCCATTCCATTTCTTCTGGGATAGACACTATGTTGTTGTTTTTGATGAATATAGTAGCTTCTTCTAAGTCATTAAAGGTTCTCATCTCATTGGCAAAAAGTATTTTTTAGCTGGAAAGGCCAGCTGTGCTTTAATGTTGTTTTGTTTCAACAGTTTTATTATTGGCCAGACTTTTTTCCTTTGTTCTAGACTAGTAATCTGGAAGAATAATCATTATCAAACCTTATCAGGCTTTGATTGTATTTTAAGGGTGATTTTCTCCAAGCAGATTTTAATATTAGTTCCTTGTCCAGAAATGAAAGAAATTTTATAACTATGGATCTAGGTGGAGTATTTGTTGAGTTAGAAGCAAGCTTTCTCAGTGCTCTATGCGCCCTTTCAATTTCAAATGAAAGTCCCTCTTTCAAATCTAAAAAATTCAGGAATCCAGGTTGTTAAGAATGAAATAATGTCTTCTCCTTCAGTGTTTTCTGGCAGACCAAAGATCCTTATGTTGTTCCTCCTTTCCCCTGTTTTCTAAGTCATCTATTTTGTTAAGCAGCCATGTATTCTGTTTAAGCAGAAATTCTTTCTGGAATTCTTCCTCTTTGAGTCTCCCTTCAATGTCATTTAGAGAAGTCGGTACTTTTCCGTTAAACCCCTACCAAGTGGTTTCGCTACCAGATCGGCATGTCTCGCCTTTATTTTTACACAGATGTGCATATTGGACAGAGTACATGACCACCAGTATTATACTTACATATACTTTGTCTGACCTGATGGTGTCTTTCTTTTTATACAGGTAGGGGATGAAAGAAGTGCGTGATTATTAACCTAATGACAATACCATGGGTCTGTAAATATGTTTGGGGGAAAACGTTTATTGTTGCAGCCGTAGTAGTTGGCAATAGTATCTCTGCATGGCTTTTTGGAGACTTGTCAACATTTTTGAATGTGTTCTTGATGGAGGGTTATTGGGATATCATTAAGAAACTACTGAGTACAGAATGTCTCTGGCAGTTTATTATG